>NW_010105811.1:7324-14875 GCF_000699245.1 Pterocles gutturalis | reverse complement strand
CTTCCTCGCGGGGCACCTTCGGCTGCGGCACCTGCCATTGCGGCAGCTTTGGCCTTCTCTGCTTCATCGTAAGTAGGAAGAGAGGTAGCTACACTGTATGGAGGTGGCACAGGATAAAATTCATTCTGTGTTTCTGTTAAAAATAAAGAGGTTATGCGTTTTTAAGCCAGAAAGATGACAGGAATATTAAATTTTACATGCATATAACTACTGAGAATTGATTATATTTGTATCTTAAGTTCTAACAAGTTTTAAAAAACTATATTTTTATAAAATAAAATAGCTCACAGATTAATGGTGCTTTTAGTTGCTACTCAAGGCAGAAAACCTTAACCTAGACGATGCAAGGAGCAAATGAATTTATGAACAAAAAATTGTATTTGCTGAGTTACATCCCTAGGCATTCCAACAAAAGGCTTTTTGTCAGATCATACAAAAGACATACACAAAAACATCCTAAAAAAAAAGCTTTTAATTATCAACATCAATTAGTTACTTAAGTCCAGCAATAACCATGCTGTTTTTTTACTAGCATGACCTTGTTGCTAATTCCAGTTTTCTATGAAAATCAGTTTTTCCAAGATTTCAATTTCACCACAATCTTTTAAAAACGTTCCTTCTATCAAGATGGACCACAGACTTCATTCTTATATATTAAAATAGTAAAGCCTCATCATACAGAATAAAATTATTAACAAACTGAATAAAAATTATTTTAAATACACATTGAGCTTCCTCCTGCAGCCAGCAGTAGTTTGTAAAAAGATTGCTTACATAGTAAAGATCTGTCAGGACAGATCACATGGTAAAAAGATTTGTCAGCACACCACCACAGAGATGTCACATATAGGGATAACTCTGCATAGCTATGGATTGAATTTGCAAACAGTGTCTCAACAAACAGGAACAGGAAATCGCTCCTTTAATCAACATGAAAAGAATTAGGTTGGAGATTACTTGCAAAATATTTTCTGGCCCATGGGAGATGCAAATCCAAGCAACTTTGCTTAAACAGGGACTTTGATGTTGTCTGCTCTTAAGTCTCCCATAGCCCAAAGTCACAACCTCATGAAAAAGGGAGCAGTGAATAAATGAAGAAAAAGACCCCTGTTACTCAATTTCCACAAGAAGTTTTAACAAGAGCCTTTAAAGCAAAATTAATCTTTTCACAGCAATATTTTCACCAAACAACAGCACACACTTATCTGTGCTTCGGTGGGTTTTTTTTAAATAAAGAGGCAATGAAAATTGCTAATGAGTTCTAACAATGGAGCACTACTCAAAGATGTAGATTAAATGTGGAACTGAACTACCTGCAGACTTAAGTAAAACCTATTACACTAATTAATGAACATTCATTTAGTCTAGTAATTTGGAACAATCAGCATAATTTAGAAGTGCGCTTCTTCTGAACAAAACGGAAAAAGGCCTGTGCATGAAAGCGTAGGTTTGTTCTGCACTTGTGTGTGTAGGAAAAAAAAAAATCCTGCAGCATCGTACCACTCTGAACCAAGTACTGATTCACACACACTCCTCCCTGACAACCTGTTATGTAAGAAAAATACCTGAGGTTGCAGCTGCTTCTACAGCTATGCTACAGTAAGGAGGAGGGGACGTATCTGCTTCAGATGAGGCTGCTGTCTGGGGAGTCTGCGTAGTCTCTGTAGACATGGAAGGCTGCTCAGCTGCTGAAGACTCTGGGGGGTCATCCTCATTGTGAAGCTTAGAAGAAAAACACAAATTTCAGATGCATTTAGGGAATACTTTCCATGACAACCTAGTACTTGCAGAACCATCTTCAAAAACAGAGAAGATTACTCTTCAACAAAGCCAAAAATTATTTACAAAACAGCACATGACTACTTTAAGTAGTCCAGTTACATGCTTTTAAGGAAATAGTTAAAGAGAATTTAACTGCCTTTTTTTTCCTTACCCAGAAATTGATTCCTTCTCATCAGTGATGTACACAGAGTCTTAAAAATCATTTTTTTTAAATGTTCACTAGATGGGAAAATGCTGACTATGAAATACTTTCTATTATATGAATATTTTATCAGTATTGCACTTTTTTTCTTAAATACATTCACTAAATTTATTAACCCTTTTTAAAATACAACATTTGAGCAACACTATCTTTTACTGTGTTTATCTAGAAAAAATAAAAATGAGACAATTCTACTTCTGTAACTGGGATTTTTATACTCTTGCATCCTGTCACAGAGCTTCTCTACTCAAATTCTAAGACTTTTCGAAACATTCTGCTTTTCTTTACAATCTGAAAAGAATCCTTTCCCTATGAAACTTTTAAATTGCTGGTTTGTTTGGTTGTTTAAAATGCAGTTTTAAAAGGACATGCCCAGTTAAGCATATACAGAAAGAAGAATTTGGATAAGCAACAATGTTGATTAAAACAGTGGAATTTGGATTCAGCAACTAATATATTTTCTTATAGAAGCTATTTCTGATTATTTTAGGTAATTTGACAGTGTTTAGAATATGAATCAAACTTTACAAAGAAAGAATACTAGCATTAAACAAAAAAGTGCTAGTTCCCTACTACTGTAAACTACAAGATAGATGCCTAGAAGCCAAGTACCTAAGGACTACATAAAACCCAGAAAATTCAGTCAAACACATCTGAAAAGAAGAATTCTGTAACTTCAAATTGGTAGTTTCTATGTACACCCTACAGAAAAACACTATTTTAATTTTGATAACAAAAGTATTAAGAATACATTAATTTCATATTAGGCAAAGTACAAGCACATTATTGGAAAAAGTGCATTGTGAGAAGAATGCTGAATTCTTTAAGAAGTGTAACATTCATAACAAAATTGTTTTATATCCAGAGTACATGAAAGTTCACAGAACAGCTGAGGTTGGAAGGGACCTCTGGAGGTTATCTGGTCCAACACCCCTGCTCAAGCAGGGCCACCTACAGCAGCTGCCGAGGACCATGTCAAGACAGCTTTTGAGTACTCAAGGATGGAGACTCCACAACCTCCCTGGGCAATCTGTGCCAGTGCTCAGTCACACTCACATTATTAGAAAATACAACCAAACAAAAAGCCTAAGAGCATTTTCTGATGTTCAGAGGGAACCTAGGAACCTCCCGAGCTTCAGTGTGTGCCCATTGCCTCTGATCCTGTCACTGGGCCATTCATCATTTTGGGGGCCCTTTGTTGCACCTTCTCCAGTATGTCCATGTCCCTCTCACACTGAGGAGCCCAGACCTGGGCACAGCACTGTGGCCTGACCAATGCTGAGCAGCAGGGAAGGGTCAGCTCTCTCAACCTGCCAGCAATGCTTTGCCCAGTGCAGCCCAAGACACTGCTAACCTTTGCTGAGGCAAGGGCATACTGTTGGCTCATGTTCAAGTTCTACAGGTTACAAATTCCGTGCTTTTCCTTCTAACAAAAAACTAAGGATAACAGCAGGAACTACAAGCATAGAAGACATTTCAACAATTTTCAGATAAACTGAAGATAGTTCAAGGGAAATCAGAAAATGCTTCAAAAGAAGCTAGTGCAACAGAACAACTTCATGCAACTTTCATACAGCTCCTCCCACATTCTTCTCTTTAAAGAAGAATTAAGTGTCAAATTAGAAAAAGTGATAAAGTTACTTGCGAAAGCATTTTCCAGGAGTCCCTCCAAATACTGTATTCAAAGAACTATAGCTTAAAGCATTTATCTATACATATATACTACATATATACACACACACACATATATAAGTATATAAATACAGATGCTGAATACACACACAAACACATACTATTAAGGAGAAGTCACCTTCAATGCAAATGATAGGGTTATGGAGGGTTTTTGGATACTGAGTAATCAGGTCATTTAATGGCTAATCAGTGATCCAGAAGTAGTAACCTGAGAAATATGTACAGCCACTTAAGAATAGTTAAGGCAAAAAAAAACCCAAAACCACTTCAAAAATAACCTAATATATTTAGGGATACAGAAGCAACTAAGACAATTCTAAAAAGGCCAAGCAAGTCAGAAAAGCAGCCTGACTGAGAGCTATAACTGTTATAGTTCTAAATTAAGTACAATAATTCACAATAAAAATCTAGTATTGCAATGCATATAGCCAAAATAAAACCATTTTTAAATAAAATTGTAATTTGATTAATAATGAGACAAATAAACAGAACATTACTGCACACTTTCACACTAGTGGCTGGTACACACACCCTCATTTGGGATGTGTATGTAGTTCTGACTACCCCACCCCAACAGCCTGGTCTACAAGCAGGGGAAGAAGCAAAGCCTAGTTAATGGATTTCTGTCTGTCACCTCCATTCTTCCTCTCCTTTCACCCTCCACTTCAATCACTGCAACTTTTTTTTCCCCCTACCAAATCACAGCATGTGCTGTCACTATCCTGAAGACACACAGGGATGCACAGCAGCTCAGTGGTCAAGGAGTATATTACTGCTCAAAACCCACTTTGCCATTACTGAGGAAATTAATTTTGTGTCTTCTACACACTTTCTTGGAAGTTACCTTTCTCCAAATTAACTGTAATTTAATAACAGTTACAAATGATGGAGGTAACATGAGGATGGGAGAAGAACATGCACATGAGACTTCATGCCTTCAAAGGCTGAGTTAACAAGTCATTCAATTGTTATAGCAACTGCAATTAGGAAACAGAAAAATTCCATCCTAAGGGCTCTATACAAAAGAGTCCTCTTATGCCCTTTAGCGCATTCAAAAGGTCTTTATTTTATAAAGACTCATATTCAAGGACCAAGCATTTCTATTTTTCCTGTCTTCTACTATACAGACCTTTCAGAAATTCTGAAAGTATCATGGTTATCCTGATGCAGCAAGTTAAAGAAAAATCATAACACTCCTTACAGAATACCTCATCATAAAAAATCAGAAGAAGTGGATTAAGCAGCTTGAGTATTTACAGCTAGAATAATAAACACAAGCTGTTCCATGAACAGAAACCAGCTTTTGTTAGCTGTCATTCATGTGTCTCGTTTCCTACTCTCTCCTCAAGGCAATAACTTCAGCTCCTCTCAGGGGACTCCACTGGTGTAAAAAACAAAACAAAACAATAAAACCCCACAAATGCAGCAGAACTTGCCCCAGCAAGCTGGAAGTTCTGCCTATGCCACCAGGGTAGATGGCGGTGGTTGTATCATTTTGTCTTGTAGCAACTCCACCTTTGTCTTCACAGGGCCCTGATTCTCCTCTGTGAAGTCACCAGTTTGCTTGAAACCAGTAGGAATCCGACTACCTTTGAGCCTCCCCCTTCCCGTCTAATTTTGGCTTATGCTGGCTGGTAAATTTAGAAGTTATTTTTGGAGACAGGGGAAGAAGAGGCCTGACACCCTGCATAGGTTTCATTGCCATAGAAACCAAGCTAAAAACACTCAGGAGGGAACAGAAAATGTCTGTTTCAGGGCATTACTTATGCTATGTACTTAAATGTTACCTGAAACAGCACTTCACATTAAAAGTGAAGAAATCGTATCTAAGATTTATTTTTTCCAATAGTAAGATTATTTTGCTCACTTTTTAAACTAAAGGACTAAGGAGAACTCACAGTTCATCATCCCATCCCTCCCAAGCCCCTAATGAACCATTATATGGTAGTAAGCAATACAGATGCTTCTGTCAGATTATGGTCAAAAGAATTGCCAGGCCCTATGAAACTACAGACAACTGTAAATTACCACCTTCCCCTGGCCCCCTCCCTCACATTTTAAAAGCAGGACACAAAGACATTCTCTTCCTTCACATCTTAGTCTTAAGAAAACTGAATACTTTGTTATTAGACATATTACTCTTAAATTGTTTACACAAGTATTTCAATCTCTGCTTTTGTCGCCATCACACTGTTGTACATTACAGGCTCAAAAGTCATGATGCTCATGTTCTCAAGCTACATCTGTGTTATGACACTTAAAATTCAAAGTTCAATCGAAGAGAAATGGCTCTTCTGCTGCCTATGACTCAAAATCTCATGGTAACTACTAAAAAGCATATAGTACAGGAGAAAAACATTAGTTTCCTTCATATGATTTTTACCCTATACTATCTTCAGTTTCTTTCCCAGAAAGGCTCTATAAAACAATGATTCACTATTTCATTTCAGAAGTTAAAATCAATGTCACACCTTTCAGCACCAAAATATTTTGGAAAATAGAGCTACCTTTATTCTGTAATTTCTCTTTTTTAATAATTTCTTTAAAGAAGTACTGCAGCTCCTCCTTTAATTTATTTCTTTAAGTCTGTTATATTGTTTGTGCAATTATTTCCAAAGCAATCAGATGCAATGCCTGAAGTCAGCTGACATCCTACAAAGAACACCAACCACAGGAAGGTTCTTAGTACAGAAGCTTTTACTGAGGATACTGATGGAGATGCTTTTACTCTTTAGGTTTTTCAAAGTAACAGCTTAAAACGGGAGGAGACCATTCTCTACTTAACACTTCTCATTTACCTGCAGATAGTAATTTTGTCTGACCTACAAAAGTTTGCTTGCCTAGATAAACAGAGTTTGCTTCATTTGCAGGGAACTGACTGATTGTACAACAGCGGCAATACAGGAAAGTTATTAAAATATGCCATTTTTTTAAAAATCAGGGGATGTCTTAGGACAAGATTAGAACCATATTTTCTGATAAAGTGTGTTAAGGTAGCACACCCTAGCTCTGTTACCTGGCAATAAAGAAGTTATGTAAACAGTGAGACGGTGCTGGATGGGTCTGGCCTTGGAGACAATGGGAGCGATTTGGGACCATTTACCCCTTCTCAGGGACTACTGGAACTGGTGTCCTCGGGGTGTGACACTTCCCGAAGCATGGGAGACTTTTGTTATTATAAATCTTGGAACCTTATTATAATATGAAAACCACACCTCCAGTCACCCGAGACCCCCCCTCGAATCAAGACCCCCACTTACCGAGCATGCGTAGTAAAATTAAAAAACACTGTGCCTTTAAATCGAAGCGAAGCGGGAGAAAAAATAACCAGCTGTAGTTAAGAAGAGATGAGAATTAACCAATTGTAATTAGAGAGATGGGGCAAAGAAAGCACAACCAATATTTTGAACTGTATAAATACCTGCCATGACTGCAACCAGGTATGCTAGTTTTGTGGATACCGAGCATCCATCTCTGTGCAGAAATACAATAAAACAACATCTCGACTTGATGTGTGGATTGATCTGTTGCACACCAGGTGACGAACTCCAGTTTTCTGACAACAGCTCTAGTCATACTCACAGCGTAAGACCCACAAACAGCACACAGTGTTTCTGTAACCTGATTGCATGCACATTTCAAAAACTACTGTTTTCTCATTTCATTAAATATGATCTGCAGAAATCAGTACACTGTAAAACTATGGCAACATAACTTCAACAGCACATTGCAAGCATTTTAGAAGACCTCCTTTATAAACATACATTATTTGCATGCTATTTATAGAATTTCTTTACTGTAGCATAAAATTAGGCAGAAGATACTACCATATGGAAGAAAAAACACACCCAACAAAAAACCCCACAAAAACTAGC
>NW_010105811.1:0-7293 GCF_000699245.1 Pterocles gutturalis | reverse complement strand
TTCCCTATTTCCTTTTATACCTTTATTACCCGCTCATCTTGAAAAATCCTGACTTTCAGGTAAGCCTTTGCATAACATTGTAGCGATGGTTCTGCCACCAAAGCTTCACAGCTTTCTCACTAGCAATCTTAAATTACAAGCACTTCTAATGTATCCTCCTTTCTATCCTTTCAAATGATATTAGAATTACGTTTTTGAAGAAGCTTGACTCCTCCAGTTTTGACCTCACACTGACCAACTCATCGGTTCTTTCAAATTGCATTAAAACACATACAACACATAGAAACTCCATAGTGCTGGACCTAAAATATCATGCTTAAGTACAAGTATGGAGACAACTATGTACATCATCTGCGTTCAACCTCTTAGCAACAGAGATTCATCTTCTTTACTTTGTAGAAATTAACACTTTGGTCTTCTAGAATCAGTTTTTCAGACTATGCCCAAAGGTCAACCAGAAACACCTACTTTACTCCAGCTTCCAGTGCTGAAGGGAAAGGCACAAAAAACTCACCCCAGGATTGCCTGTGCAAAAAATATTCCAACATTTCTGCATTAGATTCATGACATCTTCCATACTGGTACACAGATATTTATTCCACTGAAATTCTAACACAGTAAATATTAGAGGTGTAACCAACAGCAGGTTAAAAAGAAAACTGCTAGCATCTTTGTTAAGCTTTATGAAGCTTTTCCACTCCTTGTGACACCTGATATTTTCATTTGCTGAAAAATTCAAAGGTCTTTTCCACCTGCCTACTTGTAATGATTTGAAAATCTGTACTAAACTGCTCCCTACAAATGAGGTCCTAGTCATAAGAGACTGAGGCTTGAAAGCAGAATTCTCTACCTACATAAAAACAATTTCACTTTAACAAATACAGGCAGTGTATGAAATGCTTGTTTTGTAACCACATTTTGCATTTTTCAGCTTTAGTAGTCTAAAAAGAGGTTTACTCATTTTTAAGGAAAAAAAAAAAGGAAATATTGAAATGAAATTTAATTCTGAACCTGTTACAAAAATACTTCATATTGGGGACAGCTTTGACCTCTATTTCCCCATCTCTACTGTTTCCAAATGACACAACAGCTCACCCTATTGACTGTTACTTTTTTATTTTTAGAAAAACCCAGAAAACCTATACCATTAACCCATAAACATCATTCAAATGCTAAATTCAATCAGCCCTAATTTAAGTCACTAGTAGCCGTTAAGCCATCAAAACTAAAACCAGTAATATGTAATTACACTTAGACAAGAATGATAAGAGATAAATAAATCCCTCTAAAAAATTAATGTTTTAGTTTTCTTGTTTATCAAGAAAAAATATTCATAATGGCTTCTGAAAGAAATATTTCATAATTTTGTAAAATACAAGAATTCTTGAGGGGAAAAAAAAAACACACTGCATTTTAACTTCCTAGCTTTCTCTTCAGTATCAGTTTTTTACCCTCTACCAATAAAGTAGTTTACAACAAAACAAATCTCTGTTGCAACACGAATTTACCATAAATTGCATGCAGACCAGATTGTTAGTTTCCCAGCTAGTAAGAAGGCAGTTATTTGCTGTTCAGCACCAAATGCAATGCCTCCTGAAACACAGTCGTAGCCACAGCTACAACACTCCAAAGGAAGCCTTCAGATCAATAAATACTTTACTAAAAGTATTAAGCAATTAAGTTCATGAGGCACTTCAGTACATTCCAGTAAAACACAAAAGTCCAGCAACTTTCAGCTACTTTTTGCTTTTATATATTTAAAACCAAGTGATCAAATTTTATCAGAATTCCTGACTGCACAGAACATATCCACATGATTTTTTTTTTCCCCACCATCCCATCACTTGGCAAGCATCAACTATCACATACTCAGATTTAGCAACAGCCCTTCATGACAGTGGTTTTTTTTTTTTCTTGATGCATCTCTGCAGAAAGTTTTCAACAGCAGTCAATGTGTTATAAGGTCAAAGGTGTAAAATCTGCACAAGAAGCAGGAAAGCAGAACAGAAGTCCACTGCTGCCATTCCACAGCTGTGTAGAAATACCAAGTGTGTCTGCTAAATAAGGATTAGGTACCATGGAAACCCACAACCTCTGGAGGCAAACTTCCACGGAAAATAATCCAAAGAGATTTATACTGAATGTTGTTGAAAAATATGTTCCAACAGAATGGCTTTTCTGCCAAAGTGAGCCTCCTCATGTAAAAATAAACTGATCCATAGCAACTGAAAGTGTTTTACATGCATTTCACTTAAGTGATAGTTAAATACTTTCGTCAGTTCTCTTTAAGTGGGGATCTTTACCGTATTGGATTCATCAAGGTTTTTTTCAAAGAAGCTTACAAGAATGTCGGGGAAAAACAAACAAACAAACAACAGTGGTGATCAGGACTTTGTGAAGGAAACAAATTATATAAAAAAATATATATACACAATGTGTTTGTGTATATATAGATAGATATCTCTCTCTTCATCCCAATGGCTTTACTTAAAGTGCTTCACTTGCTCTTTCATTTTTCATGGATTATAATCCAGATTTAAATAATTAATTACACATTTAACAGCACAACATACATATTTGCATTCATTCCTATGGCTTCTAAGACATCTATTCCTTCCCATCCCCCACATTAACAGCACAAGTGGAGCTATTAGTAAATGACAGTAACATACCATGTGTCAATATGAGAACTCTTTTAGAAAAGTAAATATTCTAAGACTAACCCTACTAGGAGAGTAAAGTTATCCTTTAAAATACATCCATTTCTCTCCACTTATTTTTTTCGGTTTCTTCTCTACTAAGGAATTATTCAGAAATAATTCTAAATACTGGAATTTTGGTATGATCCAAACAGACATATGCTTTATGTTTATTGAAAAATTATAAAACAAGCATAGCTTTGAAGAGTTTTTCCTACTGCATGGTTATAGGAATTAATTGTGAAACTGGTCAAAAAAAAGCCTTCAGTCATTAATACTAATAAAGACTATGGCTGGGACCAACATTTTTCAAATCTTCAAGCTTGAGTATAAAAATATTTATAGCAAAAAAAAGTTTGTAAAAAGCTTACTCTAGAACTTGTACACTATGAAGTATTGCAACTCTGAGTTACACTAGAATTTAGAAGTTACTAAAAAGATTGGATGTACCACATAGCCTTCTTTTTGTCAAATGACAACTCGAGAACAGCTTGAGGAACTGGTTTAAATTCTACAAACAAAGTACAAAATGAGGCTCTTCTCCTTGAAGAATTTCTATTTAGAAATAAGAGTGTATAATACAGACCCATTAATAAAACAGAAGCATATTAGTGAGGCAAGCGGTCAGTCTAAGGAAGTGTTCCATCTCCAACATAATCATCAGGAAATACATGGACAGCGCACAAGCCTTAGTCACTTACTTGCCATCCATCTTCCTCAGACTCCCCCACCATTCACAGCTCTTATATTATGGCCTGTAAAGTGTACATCTCTGCCTATTCCATTTGCATCTGTTATGGATTTGATGTATGTGAATTTGTGTTCCTGAATCTGCTAGTACTATCTGCCTCAATGATCTTGCATATTAACAAACTGCATACCTTCGCTTCTCCTTCTCTTTTCTGTGATTCAAACCAAATTTCAGTAAGTGTTCTCCAGTCTTAATATTGCAAACCTGGTGAATAGCAGCTCCACAACTGCTTTGTCTGCTGCCTTGGTGACTTTGTAGGTGCTGATCACTTCCAATTGCCACCACCCATTTCAGATGCCGCTTGTAAGAAGCTGCTTTCCTTTACATTCTCTAGCTCCTCTAGGCTTTTTTTGTGAAATCCCAAAACTGTGTACAGTACCCAAAACACGGGCAGGTCTCAGGTTGCATGCAATGATGCTTGCTGTTCATTCTCACTATCTTACCTGATGATGGACAATGTTTCATCAGGATTTGTTGGCAGCTGCCACTGAGAGCATCAGCAAGCCATTAGTGACAGCTACAAGAACTGAAAAGTCAAAAGGCCATGTCTTTACTTACCAGCAGTTTTATAGAATCAGTACAGAAAGTAGATCCTGGTCACTCTGAAGTTGCACAGAACATACAAAACATGTAAACTGTAAAAGTAGAGGGAATAGGAAAGCCTGTAAAAGTAGGAAATGGACAGGGCTGTCACCAAGAGTAAACTCAATATTCAACAGCTAGTTCCAGCTTCCATTTTAGCTTACATTCATCTGGACTGGATAATTCAACATTGATTGAAAAAGATAAATATTCCTCCAAATACATTACACATATTTCACTTAGTCTCCCAAGTACAGCAGGAAAGTTCACGCACAGAGCTTTCTAATGAAGATAATGCAGGAGGACCTTAAAAATGGCAAATTCATTTTAGAAGGGAAGGGATAAAGAAAAAGAGTTTCTTCCTGAAGAAGTATAATGGAAACTGAACTGCAGAAGGAGCATACAGTTTCACCTTAAGTCCCTGATCTGTGAGAAGCAGGAAAAAAAAGGACTTGCGTTTGTGTCTCCCATATCCCAGGTAAGTAATTGTCCTTGAAAATCATGCAGGAAAACTCTAAGAAAAAATTAAAATGTCTCAACTTTATTGACAACATAGAGTTTTTATCAGTTGTGTATTTGAATAAAGCTAGTCAAGCAGACAAGTTTCCTACTCAGCAGTACAGACTAGGCCAAAATCACTAATAAAATAAAATATAAATCAGGGGATATTATTAATCAATAACACCAAATTAGCAGGTCAGTTGTGCCTGAATTTTTCAACATAACTCATTTTCTTACTAACTGGAAACAGAGTATTCAAGTTCCTCAATTTAGAGAGATAATATAGACAGAAACTTCAACAGCTTAAAAAACCCACACACATACACAACACCAGCTAAATACACATTTTGCATATTGCATGCAAAAGAACAGGCTCTAGTGAAAAGATTCTCATTTCGATTTGGGGTCTTCTTTCTCTTCCATCCACTATGGGATACACAGCTTTTAGTAGCAAAACCAACCAACTTACACAACAGCAATCAACATCAAAGGCCCTTTCTCTAAAGAATGCATGTCTGTGTCTCAACAGATAGTATCAAGTTCTTTCAACCCTACTGTTAAAGCTAAACAGTGCCCACTAAGCATTTTAAAGCAAAGGTACAAAATATGTGGCCCAAAGGACAATTCTCTGGAGCTCGCAGCTGCTAGACAGAAGATGCAGTCATTTGGAAGCAGGTACTTCCCAGCAGGTTGTTTGATTAGATGGCAGATAAACAAAAACAAAACAAAAAAAGCAGCAGTCCAGGAAGCTCACATCTTCAGAGAAGAGTAGAAGATGACCAAACTAGCACTACCTCTAAACCATAGGGGGTATTTAAAAAAAAAAAAAAAAAAATTTAGCAGGTACATTTAGGTACATGAGAAAGGAACACACCACTCATCATCAGCTGCATTAGCATCCTGCTTGTTTGCTTGAATTATGCACTCTCATTCTAGAATTTGGAACAGGTTTTTAAGAACAAACATCTTGTGCAAGTCTTTTTCCTAATCATTCGTTCTGTGCGTTTGATGCGAGTCAGTTTTGTGAGCAGCACTCTGGAGTTTCAATTAGGAGTCTTAACGTTTTCAGTACATTCCTCAAAAATACCTTAAGTATTGTTTCCCTTAAATTCCAAAAAATATGACAATTGATTCAAAGTACCATGATCAAAATAGACAATTGGCCTCAGTATCACCCAAGACTCTTATCCTTTATGCTTTACCAAAGGCATCACTCACTGTCAAAGATGACAAGCGTTGACTACACTAACCATTACCAAAGCAATGCTTAAACATGAGCTTGTGCTGCTTTACAAAATATAAAAAAACTCACAGACTTTATTTTCTGCAATAAAGAGATAACCGATACCGTAAGCATCCTCTTGTCAATAACTTCCTCAAAGCTGCTCTACATAACCTTCTCCGATTAACCAGGGAAGCGCAAAAACACGTTAAATAATTCAAGCTATTTATACAGCTTTACCAAGGACATGATTCTGACCTCTCTTACAACAATAATCAGATAATATTAATAGGATTACTGTTAAAAGGTAAAATATTGTTCAAAGCTAAAATGGACAAACTATGTTTGTGAATATGTTAAGTCACCATACAATAGTAAGAGACTAAGATTTTTGTTCTATTTTTTACTGGAAAGCCATGTTTTGCAAGAAGGAAGATGTCAAATTTCTGCCAAGTAACTCAAGAAAAAAAAACATGGGATTACAATCATAAATAAACATACAGGGTATTGACTAGACTTTGTTGTCTCTACACCACTCAAACTCTGAGGTTTGTTTTTTAAATCATTCTGTCCATTTAGTTGGAGGAGTCATAGCCAGGGATGGGGTTGGGCAAGGGTGGCAAGGGTGACTCTAATGTTTTGTCTAGAGAGTGACTGAGGACAATATCAGTTTTAGGCTAATCTTAGCCTACAATAATGGAAATGATGCTTAAGCGGAATAAACAGTTAAATGTTAAAATGGAAATGTATTTTCCACTTTCACTGCAAATCTCAAAGCCATAAGGCATCCACATCCTGACACTTGCTGTGAGCCTCAGCTGTGCAAGTCTGAAACGACTTCAACACAAACCAGAAGAAGTTAGTCATTTTCATTAAAAACACAGCTAGCGAAGAGGGTGCCCATCTGAGTAAAATCGGCTTGCTGTGCCAGTACTTGTCCAGGAAGTGGGAGACGTAAGCCTGAGGCAGCTCGAACCCACAGTCTTGGCTGTGCAATAGCTCTGTTTCAGTAGGAAGAGTTTGCAGCACCTCTCTAACCTAACAAGTTGCCAATGTTTTAATTCTTTTTTTTACTCATCATCTCTTAGTATTACTTTTCTTCCTTGTTTGAAAATGGTTTGGCTAACGTGGGTGCACTGGTATACGTCTGTTTGCTCATTCCTCTTTACAAAGTAGCTGACACACCTGAAGTCTAGAAGGAGGTCTGAGGCTACAAAACTAAATGCAACATTCAAATCTATGACTGTAAACTGAGCACTGAGAGCTCACAAAGTTAGGTGTGATGACATTACCAGTTGCCACATCTTCCTTTGTTTTGTGAACACTGTCACTGGGATCAAAGTTTCACAATAAGCCTAGAACCGGCCATTTGTCAAAAGTACCTCATCTTCCCCATCTAGAAGACTGCTACTAACATTTTGTATTAATGTAGTACTTGATTTCTATGATTATCCTGATGTGGTTCCTAACATATTTTTCACATACAAACAAGCTGAGAGAGTGCTTAAAGTTGGTTTTTTGTTGTTTTGTTTTTTTTT
>NW_010105810.1:15486-25866 GCF_000699245.1 Pterocles gutturalis | reverse complement strand
CTTTTTTTCTTTTTCCTCTCTTGCTTTTTGGTTAAAATAGCCTGATAATTTTACCATACAGAGAAGACTTTATGAAAGGTAAACCTGGCACTAAAGTGTTAAAGGTATGGTAAAGAATTTAGTAGTGTACAGTGTATTAAGTATTAGAGTTAAGCGTGTTCTTGTATCAGTAAAAGAGAAACATTTATGTATTTGAGCCCTGATTCAGCTTTAATTAAAAAAAAAGGGCCCTTGCACACAGCAGAAAATAAAATGTCAAATATACTGGACTTGATTTATTTTACTTTATATCAGATTATTTCACAGCAGAATGTTTGTTTAGATCATTAATAAGATATTGGTCTGGTGTTTACCTGTATGGTGTGTTTGTTTTTTTTTTTTTTTTTTGGTGAAGTCCTTTTAAACACTGGTGGGTCCATGCAGAACCTAAGTGCTGGCTAGTTCGTAATGCCTTTTCATTACGCGTTCTTTCCAAAGCTTTGTGGTATTGATTTTTATGAGACTTCATAAAATATACTAATCCATCACTTCCACTTCTCTAATATGCTCAGTCTTCCTCCCATAGTGCTTTAACATAATTAAAATAAAAGGATCCATGCAAAAGGGCCAGATAAATACCTATATTAAGGTTTGATTTAAGAAGAAAGTCATATGCCAGGGCAGAAGACATTGAAAGATCACACACCCTCTTCTTTCTGCTGTTTAGCCTTTGTAGGACTCAAGATACTGCTTCACACTTGTTCCTAGGCTTTGATATGGGAGCATGCATAGGAAATACAGTATTAGAGAAAAGATAGAAGAATATGAAGCAAAAAGAGGAGATATAGAAAAATATAATTAAGAAGAACTGGAGCTGGGATGTGCTTCACTGGTGTGTATTTGCATATTTTTCTTGTTTCCCTTGAACTTTCATGAAGATGCTAAAATCAAACCAGATAAGGATGTCTCCCACTCTTCTATTTTGAGTACACAGCTGTTTGATTCACCTCTCAGTAAACAATATCTCCATGACTCCTCAGAGTTAGAAAACATTAAAAAAAAAAAAAAAAAAAAAAAAGTGCTTTGCCTGAACCGTTCCAAGGCCAAATAAAGGCATTACACTGAGTTCAATAAGGTTGCCAGTTAAGGCACTGAAGATCTGATGCCGCAAGCCTGCAAAGCAAGCACCATGCAACTCTCCCTGTGCATGTGTGCTTCCAAGACTACGCTCATCTTTTTCTGAGATTATGGATATACGTAACTTTTAATTCCTACCTTATTTCCTTGAGAGAAACAGGAAGAGATAGCAGAGCAATGGCTGTAGGTCTTATTACTGTTTATAAAGATGCAGAAGCACTGAGGCTGCAGAGGGGACAGGCTGTGAAAACGGGACATAGAGCATCAGACGCTGTTGGCACACAACCAGAGCAGCTTTTTTTCACATTGTTAAGTGAGGAAGAATCCCGCATATGCCTCTGGTGTGCAGAAAGGAGTTTTTCCATGAAAGCCTGACCTTGAGTTCAAGTCTGACTTTGAAAGGTGAAAGGGGAACAGAAATTAAATAGGGCAGTGATTGGAAGTTGTGGAGCAGAGGAAGAATAGAAAAGGTGAGAAATGAAGGAAAAACATGACAGAAGAAGGGGGAACAGAAGAATCTTTAACCTGTCAAGGAACTAATGTACTGAAAGTCAAAAAAGGAATCTAGAGGAATCTGTGGGCTTAATTGGTCTTGGTTCTCCGTAGGTGTCTGCCTTCAGCCTGGCTCTCTGAATGCATGTTAACCTTTAAAATGCAATAGGAGATTATTGGCTTTTTGATTAGTGTGAAAGCAGTCTAATTCACTAGCAATGCAGCTAGACGTTGTAAGAGAGTAAACCTTATCCAGAGCATACACTAGTTACACAGGAAAAAGAGACTGCCAGCATTTATTTATCGTCCAATATATGGAATTTCAAACCATATTCTCTCTTCGTGAGGAAGCTGGATTCCTGTTGACGTGAGCTGAGCAAAACAAAGCTGGAGTTGTAGAGGTGGACAGCGAGCATCAGGCACACTCTAATGCTAGCTGCCAATTCCCACCCGTATTCACTTATCTCCCAGCAGCTTGCTGTTTTGAGGTCAGGCAAGTGGGCAGGGTGATCAGGATGTAGGAGGAAGAATATGATCACCCAAAGCTATGGATCTTGGTGTTCTGCCTTGTGGCTTTTGGTTGTTTGCCAACAGGTTCAAAGGCAAACAAGGACAAAACAAGAGGACTGAGATATCAGTGTCAGTATATGCCTCATACCTGTTTAGTTTTGTAAAATTATTTTCTTTGGAATGGCTCCTAAAATTACATCTTCTTGCAAACAAGCAAGATGAGTTTCACAGCATCTTGCAAAAACCATTTATATCTTAAGGAGATGGAAGTATTAGTATTCAACAGTAAACTCTGATAGCTCTTACTGAATGCAAAAAATTATACAATACTAATGACTCCTTAAATCTTCTTCCCTGATCAGTTTCTGCACAGTAATAGAACTTAGCAGTTACTTAGTCAAGCCTTGGCAAAAAATTCTGATTTGACATAACTTCTGTAAGTCTTTCAAATGCTGACTGATTTTTCTTTCTAAAATGTCCAGTTTTGCATCACACATTGAATTTCTTCATTTAAAGGTGGAATAGTTGCTTCCTACCTGGATGATGTTATCTTCCATATTTCTTCTATTCACTTTGATGCTTTAAGTCTGAGCCTCACTGAGTTAAACTAAATGAACTACAATGAAAAAAAATCGGACTGAAAAACAGCATTCATTTTCCCCTGTCAAGTGCATTATTTGGTCAATGGTTATATTACATCATCCCAATTTTTGTAGCTTAGTTCAAAGAAACCATTTTCCAAGGGTTATTGCTCTTCGGAGCTGCCTGCCCTAGGACACATATTCCGTTTCAGTAGGACTGATGTCAATATCTACAGCTCCCTTACACTGAGTCCCAAGTTAGTCTATTACTTATGCCACAATAAAATGTAGTATGCTAACCAGTATGTTTTTAATGAACCAAAATTAAAGAACAATTATTTAAAATGAAGAAAATCACTTTTTTTGCAGTTTCTTCCAAGTGCACGTGGCTATTTCATTGCAGACAAATTTACAGGAAAGCTTATGGTAGCACAAGATACAGCTTAATATTAGAACTTTACTTTCAACTTAAGGATGTCAAGGCTAGTACCTCTCCAAAATAAAGTTTTTGTGCCAGTAGTAAAAAAGATCACCAGCATCTTGTGAAAATACAGAAAAGCTCTCTGGTAATATCAGAAGAAAATAAATACGATATGATTGAATTCAGAGAAATATACTATGGGAGTGTCTGCTTAGAGGCAAGTGTACATACATAGGAACTGCATTAAAGAAAAATTATTTGTTTGTAATGAAACGGCTGTACATAAAGCACCTAATTTTTCTAGTAATTCTGAAGCATTTTTTTTAAAATCTTCAGTGGTACTATGTTGCAATTTAGAGACTATAAAATAATGGAGCAATTTCTTGTAATTTGATTTGAAAAGTCACTTTTTTCTTGACTCTCTTCTGCTTATTGTTTAAATGCATTAATGAAAATGTCATGTTGGAAGGTCTATTATTTTGTCTCCAATCACTTAGGAAAGTCTCAAAATGTGCTGGGCTTTGCTGGCAGTTTGTAACATCTCTGACCTTTAAAAAATAGACACAAACGCATCTTGTAATGCACTGAAACATCCCAAATACTTCCATAACAGCAGAGCTACTCTGAAATAATTACACAAGAGTGTAGTAGGCTCTGCTTTTTCTGGTAGCCTTTTTTCTTGGGCCAGTAGTGTTCTTGACATTTACATACATACATATACTAATAGTCCTAATGTGTGAAGCACTAGCAGTTGTTGCAAGAGGGCTGCTAATAGCAGTACAGGACTTGCGTATGGTGTGTACAAAGTTGCTGGAGGATTATTTCTTTAAAAAAAAATAATTCCTTTTTGAAAATAAAAATAAGATTAAGTCAATTATTTTTGTCTGATATCAACAAGGTGTAAAGTGTTAATGTTGTTATGTTTACTGAGCTTTCAAAATAAACTCTTAAATCTGTAATGAATTCTGTGTGATCAAGGAAATACCTTTTAAAAAGCTGCTGTTACTTTTATATCTAGACTTTCTGGAGGGCACAGAGTTTATTAGATTCCCCTCTCAGATCACTGTGTTGGTAAGGACTAGGAGCACTTCATTACTCAACCACTTTAGGGCTGAGTTCTCAACTCTGGCAGGGAAAACCCCACCATTAAACCACTTTCTTATTTCCCCTTCTGTCAACTCTTGAGAAGAAGCTGTCATCACACAAGACACAGCTGGTCTTAGTGTGCTTGGTGGGAATAAAGGGGAGCCACAATGAAATGATAAAATCCCATTGATATCAATAGGGTCAATATTTCATAAAGAGCCACTTGGTGGTGGAATGGCGAACCAAGAAGTCAGACCACAAACGCTCACTAGGCTCAACTAGACATAACTCACCTATAGGGAACGCATTTTCTAAAGCTAAACCAATATTATAATGACCTTATAGAATCTTGAGCTGCTGCAATAATGGATTCTTAGACTCTTGTGTGTGTTTTACATTAGACAATCATTGGACAGAAATAAAATAATAAATCAGATTCTATGGATAAATTCATTTGCCCATAGATAAATTCTTTTCCATTTATCCATGTATCTATATTTAAATTATTTTATCCACAGACTTATTAACAAGGCTTGTTTGCTTGGAGAAGAGAAGGCTCTGGGGAGACCTCACTGTGGCCTTCCAGTACGCGAATGGAGCTTATGAACAGGAGGGGGAGCGACTATTTACAGGGTTTGATAGTGACGAGAGGGAATGGTTTTAAACTAAGAAAGGGGAGATTTAGGTTAGATTAGGGGGAAATTTTTCACGCAGAGGGTGGTGAGGCACTGGAACAGGTTGCCCAGAGAAGCTGTGGATGCCCCATCCCTGGAGGCATACAAGGCCAGGCTGGATGGGGCCCTGTGCAGCCTGCTCTAGTGGTTGGCAACCCTGCCCACAGCAGGGGGGTTGAAACTAGATGATCTTTAAGGTCCTTTTCAACCCAGGCCATTCTGTGATTCTATGATGATTCTATGATTCTATGATTATTACAATCTTAAGACTCAAACAAGGCTTGGATATGTTACTTGCTCTACTGCTGAATCAGGGTGCCTGAACGACCCAAGAAACCAAACTGTATTATTTTCCTCTAATGGCTTCTTCGTTAACAACTCCATGAAAGAAAAGCACAAACAACATCCTCTCTTGTGCTTCAGGCTGTAGGCAATCTGATGATCCAAGATTAGAAGAAAAGTGCAATTGTGCTGTTTTCCTGACACAAATTTGCAGATTTGTGAGCTTTAAGAAAGAAGAAAATTACAGGAAGACACTGGAGATGAGTGGTGCAGAAAAACCCTCAGAAAAAGAATTGCTGGAGTCAATGGAACAGCAGTAGAAGATAATAAATATACATGTAAATACAAGCATGGGAGGCTGACACACAAGATTATTAAAGAGAAGAAATCTGAATTTGATGCAGAAGATATGCAGAAGGTTTTGAAGAAAAAAGAGATTCAGAAAACTGATAGCATTGAAAACATCAGGAGCATATTTTGAAATTCTTGAAGTCTTTAGTGAGTATAAGACAACTATGGATTTTTACCAACTATAGAAAGAAAAGTCGCTTACTTTAGGTAAATATGATGGTGTCATGACTTTCCTAAAAAGTTAAAGTTCTAGCATGGCGAGGGCCTCCAAGCTAATTATTAGCTTGGAAGGGCTCATTACCTTATGTCTGATATCAAACAAGAGCCAGTAATTGGCAGCATTTGCTAATCTTAGTTATAGGGTTATATAAACTATGATTAACAATTTAGATGAATTTATGGAATATAGGGCTACAAGTGGAAAAGCTTTACTGTGGGATTAGAACATTTCCCAGCACAATGCGTAGTCTTGTTTCTCATGATGAATTTCAATTTCTTCAGAGCTTAACCAAACATGGCATAGTCGATAAGCGTGTGATTCCTGTAAACAAATGTAGTGGCCTATAGTAAGGAGGATAGGTGATCCCCTACGCACCCTTCAAAATGAAGAGAGAGAAATAGGCACTGCTGGGGCATAATGATTCTGATCTATTTTCGATGTCTCTGTTAGGATAAAATATAACATTCCGTAACAGTACCTGTTGCCTTCTGTCGAGAGGTGATGAGATCTGATGTAGATAGCTACACTCATTTTAAATGAGTTGAGAGGAATTCCACCTGAACTATCTGCCCAAGCAGTTGTAAACCCCTGCGGCCATGCTTCAGGTATGTTAGTCTCTCTGAAAATGCATCTCTGTTAGTGGGAGGATCCCTTCCCACTTCAGTGAATGAATGAATGAATGAATGAGTGTTTTTGCTTGCAGAGAGAAGGCAGTTCTAAATCTGGATGAGCATCTCAGATGCATCTGCTTATTCTAGGCATACAGAGATCCTCTAGGTTTGGGCTCTGTTGCATGAATGCAGCCTGAATATGTAAGAGCTGAATGGTAACCAGAACTGTGTGCTGAATTATCAGTTGAATCACACACACGAACAATGAAGAAATCATTTAGGATCAGCCAAAGTGTTAGGCAGATACAGATGAGGGTTTTTTGTTTGTTTGTTTTTGATCAAGGATAAAGGGCAAATCCCTGAAGCACTCCAGTCCTTTTGGGTGGCATTCTTAAATGCTGGGAGTATTTGCTGTTCTGAAGATGTCGGCTGGTATGTTCTTCATGCTCTTCAGCGTATTTCCCCTTTTAATTTAAATAAAAAAATTTCTCATAATATTTTTATTTCTTGAAATAGTCTGTGTTCCAAATTTGTTCTGTATTTATGCTCTAAATCTGAAATGAGTGGCAACAGATGATTCCAGTAAAGCTCAGTTATGAGATTCTGGATTCAAGGAAATTGTTCAGCATAAGCACAGCAGGCATCAACACTGCTTACGGCTTAGGGGTGATCTCTATGCACAAGCACAATTACAGAGCCAGATTTGAATATCAGATGTTTCCAGTTGCCAAGGTTTTGGTTAACTGAACTTATTTTATGTAAGCAATATAAAATAAATATTCAAAGTTCTACGACAAATGCACTTACGTTTTCTTAAAAAGAGAATAAAACAACGCCCAGTTCTAAAGGTACTTTGAAAAGACTATAAAAGCAATTTAAAACGACATTTATAACCTATTCAAAGACATAGCTGATATGATTATTACAGTGTAGTAATTTGTTTATTAGTTCCCCACCCATCTTAAATATTGAGGTGTTTTTGCCTGCTTGTCCACTGTCACTCAGTGCAGAGTTGTTGAAGGAATGAAGACTAAAGATCAGAACTGAGATATGATTAAAATAGAAGCTTCTCTCAAAACTGACAGTTGTGATAAAGAACGGTAGGCAGAGCTAATTCAAAAGAGGTCTCTGTGATGACCCCAATTTTATGATGTGCTGACTCTCCGGGTAATTAAAAATGGCCAAGGCCCCAGTGAATGTGATTGAATCTGGCACATCACAGATGTTTTCAGCATGGCCATCTTTTTCACATGACTTTAATGATATTGGAAAACAACTTATTGTATTATAAAATTTTACTCATACTATAACACTTTTGCATCACTATTGTAAAAATCTGGTTAGTATTTTCATTATGAGTCTTTATTTACATAAAATTATCTTCCAGGTTGAAATTTGCCATGCCTTTCTTTTATATACCTCCAGCAACTTTTTCTTTAATATGCAGAAGCATAGAAAGATTTCAAGTAACTGGAATTCTTCAGTACGTGCTGTTCACAGTGTCCGCTTGTTCTGCGTGAAAAGAAACACTTGAGTGAAGAGGTCTTTGCTGACAAGCAGGTCATACCCTTCCTGCTATGATGCATTAGTACAGTGGCTGAATGTGCCACACTGTCATCAGTTTCCACACAACTGAAGTATCACAACTGCATACAGGGAGAGGAAGAGGGGAAAGAGCGTGTGTAGTGACGGTGCACAGGTACAAGATCTCTTGGAAGAATTGCTGCTATTAGGAGATGCTTCCCTTTTCCTTCCAGTGTTTGCCACATACACATCTTTATGGTGGGTGTTTCCTGTTTCATACCTTGCCCCCAGCTCCCTTGAGACAGGTATGTAGGTGAAAGATAATGTAATGGAAGCTCTATCCAGCTTGACATGATGTCTTAGACCAGTGACAGCACAACCACAGACTTACAAATAGAGCTCCAGGTGGTCATCTGCAAGGTGTGTATAATTGCAACAATCATTAATGAAGTTTTCATGGTAGCTTGCACTCTGATGGAGTGTGCTGTAATCACTGATGACAAGTTCACTTTAGCAATCCCACCAAGCAGGCTGACATTGCCAGGTACCCAGTTCAACAGTGTAGGTGGAGAAATCCTTACACCTTGGTCTTTGAACTACTGACATCAGCAGCTATGGAAAAAAACATGTAAATGGCTTTGTCCTGTACAAGTAGCAGAAACAACTCCTGTTGATTTTAATGTGTTAAGTGACATCTCCAAGAAACTGAGACTTTAGGAAGAACATCAGCCACCTGACTGGCTTAAGGGAAAGTCAGTTATGACAGCAGTCAGAAACCTGGCCTGTGTTGTCAGGGTCATCTTACCTGGCAAAAAAGCCACTAACCAGTGCATGGATTTCCTCTCCTGCTGCTACTGATATCTCTCCCTCCCTCTCTCACACACACATACTGGTTTCAGAGGCTGGCAGTATTTTGAAACAGGAAACATAGCACAGGTGCTCAGGAGAGCAGCTCTGACTGCCAGCACATCTGACTACCCACACCGGCTCACTAGGAAACCTCACGCTCTGTTCCCACTGGTCACCAAATGTCCCTCCTGCCTCAGGAGGGAAACATCTTCTGTGAGAGCAGGACAGAGTCCCTCTGCAGACTCAGAACTGCAGAAGGGAGGATGATCTAATCAGCAGAGGTAAGTCTGTCTCCTAAGGTCATATGGTCCAGGTGTACAATGATATATATGCTCTGCAGGTGAAGCACTGTAGTTTGTAAACTAAATTGAAATTAACAAGATTTTGCAAGAACATGGGTGCACACAAACAGCTAGTAATGCAAGACAGAGAAAACAGACTGTACTTGGAAAACTATCTTCACTTTAGGATTAATATTTTCAAGAAAAATCACTGCTTAAAAGACGACTACATGTGAAGTAGTATCCAAGCCTTTGCTAATAAGGTATTTTTAAATATCTGAGTCAGAAATGTTTCAGTGGATAAACATTATGTCCTATATCATCTGATCCTTTTAAATTATGCCTTTTCACAGATTTGAGTCCATCAGATGAATGAAAAAAATTCTTTAAGCTTCCAAAAGAAGTATCTGATGGTGTTCTTAAGTTAGCTCGAATGAAGTAAAGTATATAGATGTGAATTTATATGTTGCAAATTGATTCCAGGGCTCATAAAATTACTTTGCACTGGAAATATCTCACTAGTCAGGAAGCAGAGATGCTTTACAAATACTATCTCATAACCGTAGACTTACTTTTCCGTTATGTAATTCATTCTCTTCTGACTGACTGGGCTTTTGATTTGCATAATGAATGCAAATAAAAATCACTGTACTTCAATTAGTCAGTTGGTATTTTTAGGCAATTAGCATGCATGTAAGCATTAGTATTACAAACATGATCAAGCAATGATTTAGCAAATGTTTTTTACCCTGGTTGGCTTCTATACATCTCTTTCTAGATTTCCTTCATAATTGTTACTCATACGAGCATAAACCCCCACAACTTCAGTTTCCAGCCTTTGTCTCATTATACAGCTTAACCCTAGCTAATACTTCAAGTGCAAAAGGAAATCATATTATCAATATAGAATGTAAAGGATAAAAGTTAGCCTCATAAAGAATCAGAGAGAAGCAGAAGCCATAAGAAAAAAGGAGTTATTGGATGCCACAGAACAGAACTAAAAATTAAAGGGGACATATTTATACTGAATATATAGATAGGGAGGTCTAGCTGCAATCCATCAGTACAGTAATTTACCTTAACCAAATACCTAGAAGATATAGAATTATGCCCTCATACTATCAGTATTCTATAACATGTAAGTCAAAAGCTAGTAAATATATTTTTATGCTTTTAAGCATTGGACATAGGTATTTCATTAACATATGAAGCAATGCTTCTTAAATTATATATTAAAGTTTTGAATGCCAATACAATACACTTATTTAAAATACATCTGTTTCCCCGGGATATACTGAAATCTTTTCAGAATATGTCCATAAGCCATTAAATATACCCATATTCAGATATCAGTCAGCTGGCTCTCTGGAATAGTAACATCA
>NW_010105810.1:0-15455 GCF_000699245.1 Pterocles gutturalis | reverse complement strand
ATTCCTGCTATAGTGCTTTTCAAATCCAAGAAGAGTGGAATGATGTGGGTTACTTTTGAACTTCGATGTAAACTCTCAGTTGAAGACCTAGCAAAATACCACAAACTGACTGTACTAAAAGTGATTTCCCATGGGATTTGTGCTCAGAAGGCACAGTTGCTGGCTATTCATAAATCCATATATGGCGAATAAGAGAACAAAGCCAGTACTCATCTATGAACATTATATTAATTATGCATAGTATACAGTTAGTTAATAGATAGAAAGATGTCACCTTTACGTAAATTTGGGAAATGCAAATGCTCAGTTCAGCAACATTGTTTTGAAATTTATACAGTTCTGCTCATCCATTGTTTTCCCTTAGAAAACTGCAAGCCATGTAGATCACAAGAAGTGAGCAGTACCAAAATGACAAAATTATGATGAGTTATGTGCTATTCAAGGATAAGAAACATAGGAGGAATAGAATAATATGCTAGAAAATATTCTGAAGTGCTATAAATTATCAGAAAAATATCTTAGCATCAGATTGGAAAAATGTCTAAATGGAGACATTAGTTTTCACATAGAGATTGTTATTTTATAACTGGGGATATACAAGCGTGTGCTGGCATGTAACTCTGGATAATATCAGAAGAGGCCTCTTCTAGTATCTAACATGGAACCTGGGGAGAAGCTGGCTTTTAGGTCTCTGTCTACAGCAGCTAGTTCCATTAGTTGCTGTTATAGTTTTCCCACCTACATTTGGGGTCACAAGGTACATGAGCTTCTACAATTCTGTTTAAATTCCTTCTTTTGGAAAGCAAGGTACCTCTTTTCTATTAAAACTTTGCTGTGATCTAGTCAGAGGTGGCAGCTAAATTCTATGGAAGCCCCAGGAGACCTGATCAAGGCAAGTTCTCAACATGCCAAATACAGACTGAAGTACAGGGACTGCTGCCACGTTCATGGACAATCATGGAAGATAACACTTTCCATCTTTTAATAATATTCTAAATACGTAAAATATATATTATTATATAGATGTTATAGTACATGTAATATGATCCTATTGATTTTGCTACTCAGAAAGGAATTACGAAGCATCAGTTCAATTCCCTCCTCCTCTTGAGGGGACTGAAACCTGTATCTGTCACTACCTCTATTTGCCAGACTACAAAATAAGTTTTGCAGGAGTAAAGAGCTGGATTGTGGCAATCCCTGGGCTGAGTGTCAGTCAACCAGGTAATCTGGCAAGAAGCAGAGCAAATAAAGAGAAAATCTAGTGGTCAGGACATTCATTCGGTTCTTCTTCCAGGATTACTTTTTAAATTATAACTGCAAACCCCTGATCTCTTCCTGTTCTTGGCTGAATTCCCTAAACACATGAATAACTTGTTTTCCTTGCACTCCTGTGGTCCCATGACCATAGAGAAGAAGAGGTTCAGCCAAAGGAAAGGAGAAGTGACCCAGCAGGTAGGGGCTTGCAGTCAAAGAAGCACTCCTGCACCCGGAAGCTGTGTAGGCAGTTGCCTATACCAGGTAACTGAACTGCCGAGAGAAGTAGGAATCCAGACATATTTCTGTTTTCACTATTTACAATTGGCTAATTTTAACCAGGTACCCCCTTTGCGGTGCTTGCCTGGAGAGGATATTTCCTGGATATATCCAAATCTTCCCATTGACTGTAAACATGCCATTGAGACATTTGTCCAGCACTTGCTACATGTAAGACCCTGTTTTCAGGTCTCCGCTATGCCCTGAAGTCTTAACAGATTTTGTAAAGGGAAACTAGGTATCTTATTTAGATAGAAGAACTCCAGGAAAGGAATTCAAAAGTAGGCAATGTTATTTTAAACCTCACAAAACTTCAGTTCTGAAACGTAGATTTTGTTGTAATGATTCTTCCTACCAGTTGGAAGCAAGAGCAAGCACATCTCTTTTTCTTTACAAGTGAGTCATTAATTCAATCTGTTGGACTGAAAAGGACTCTGTTTCCTTCAAATTATGGGATGAAAAGACAGTTACTGACCGTAGTATAATTGCATTGCTCTGTTTCCATTACTTAAGCTATAAAAAGATATGTTCTAACACACTTATCTCTTTGTTTCCAGAAAATCGGTCTATCTTGAAATTCAGCATTTGGACAGGAAAGCCAGCAGAATGTGTAATTCAGAAGGCCATTTGTGTCAGCTTTATTTGCAATCCTGCTCTAAGTCTGAATGACAGAGAATTAATATGGCCTCCATTCATACGACATGAGCTGAAAAGTTATGAGCATTAACTTCTTTCCTGTCAGTTCCTTGAAACATTTGAAGTGGATGGGTTTTCTTGAAGCAGTCTTTCCTATATTTAATGCTGCATACTGTGGCACTTTATATCACATTGATCCAGCATATCACACTCACATGGTACAGCACAACCACTGAAGGAAAAATAGAGGAAAAACAGCAGAAGATTAATAGATGATAAAAGTGTGGAGATAAGGCTTGAGATGAGCAAGTAGGTTATATTACCTATAACTAGGTACTCACTATCTTAATTTGGAAAAGAAGTGTAATTCAAATTTAAAATAGAAAAGTAACACTTAAAATTGCATTTGAAATTTTCATATTGAAGTGCTTTTCAGTAGGTAGCTTCCTGTATTTAACAGTGTGGAAGGAAACAGATTATTTATAAAACATTACAAAACTGTCATTCATTGGGAAACTTGTCTCAGCTCCTTCACAACTGAATGCATGAATTTTGTTTACACTGATGTTTAAGACTACCCTTGAAAGTAACCTTTTTCCACCATAAGCTCTGTAAATTGCTCTTCTCTGCCTACATCTTAACTTAGCATCTGCACTGCAGACATTGTCCCCAGAAGCTCTCCATGGAATCATTACCATCTCTGCTTTCAGACTTGACAGAAAGACAGAAAAAAAAAATTAAAGGAAAGAGACATTTTGAACTGCTCTTAGTAAAGGCCTGCCAGGACATGAGTGAGTGCTGTATTCATTGCACAGCTTCATGCCCTGACAGTCAGCACTTTTCTCAGGGTTTCTAGCACAGGTGTTTAGCAGCTCTGGATTTATGTCAAATACTAATATCAGTTGCAAGTGTCCGTGTTGATGTGGCCATGTAGATACTTCCTTGACATTATAATAATTATTATTGTTCTGTACTTCCCACAATTTTAAGTTAATTGAAGACAGAACTCAATGAGATTTTAAATATGACACTTGAGCTCTGCTAGCATACACCAACATTCTAGATCAAAATATGTGCCTATAGTTGACAAGGTAAAAAAATCACTAAAGAGATAAAGCCATGAGATAAACTCATCAATACAGGAGAATTTTATGAACACTTTGAATTAATCTCAATGTTTTCCCTCAAATGGCATCCTGTTTCAAAAGCAGATGAAAAATTTATAATAACAATAGTTGTGTGTGTGATACAGTGTAATTGTTTTTAAATGCAGTGCAGATAAGAACTTAAAATGAACATAGCATAATGGCTGTAGGATAAAACTATTAGCTTCAGGCATGTTAAAATATTATTAATTGATGATGCATTTGAAATAAAGAAGCAACCACAGAAAATAATTGATATGCATCCAATCAAAATTTGCAGAAAGTTTCTTGACTTTGTGATTACAAAATTTGAAATTTTAAGTGTTTATAAATCCTACTTTACCAGAATTGGGATAATCACAGGAAATTACAAATTTACATCATAATGAGTCCACTCCCTCCAAAGCCAGATAAGGTTCACTACAATGCAGAATCCCACATATTGGTCAAAGACTGTCACATCCAAGTTCTATCATAGTAGAAGAAACACATTTTTGAAAGTGGAGATCAACACATAAAAGCTAATGTCCTGAGCTCATTCTGTCTTCAAATGCAAGCACAAAGTATCTTACTGAAAGTAAATTTTAAACATCAAGGAGAAAATTAAAAGAAGTATCTTAATAGTCTCCCTCTCATTTGCCATTCTCAATCTGAACATTCAGTCACCAGGATGCAGGCAGTGATCTTGAAAGCTTTAATCATCTTCCACTACTCTAAAGAAGTAAGAGGAATAACTCCTCTAAGAAGAGGAATTATGACAGAAAGTAGCAGACTGCCAAGGTATAAAGGGACAGAAGTATAATTGTTAAAGAGGTCCTCTTTAATTTCAAATTTTTCTTTGAACTGACTTATTAAATGAAACATAACATTTTCATGAACTGAATTAAAATTGAATTTATTACCTCATCATAATTAACATATTATAAACTAATCTGGAATACTCAAAATTACATAGAATAATGCACAAAAAAATGCTGCCCCAGAGTTAAGGAGCTCTGAAAGATATAAGGTATTTTATAATTATTTCCTTATCCCAAACTGCTCTTTAGTTATACAGAGCTTTGCACATTTCCAAACTTTTCTTATTAGCCTGTTTCCTCAGATTGATAGTAGTTTCTAAAATTCTTGACTAATTATGGGTCTATGAACTACTGCAGACAAGCAACTTCTATTGTAACAGCAAAAAAAAAAATCACACTCCAGTGTTTTAAACCTGAAAACCAGAAGTTTACAGAAGAACTTTCCACAGTATATTATGTGGCTTTAAATATTCAGCATCAGCAATAAATCACTTATAATATACTTCAAAATTGCAGAGCAATGCAGAATTTTCCTTCAAAACAATATTTTTTCACACAAACAGAAAACAGAAACAAAAAAAGTTACTAGTGGCTCTCTAAATGCTGTTAAAAATCTCTTGTTCAGGAAAATGTGAATATGCATAGCAAACAATATTTACTTATTAGATTTATGTTTTTATGTGTAAGTTCTTACCTAAGCTGTTTAAAAGCTTCTGCCTTCACAAGTGGTGTTTCTACAGAGTGCTCAAAAAGTGCTCCTTCAGGCCCTGAAAAAAAAAAAAAAAGACTATATTGTAAAAGTTCAAATAAAAAAAAAATAGTGACAGTGATTTATATGGCCACTTTGATATCAGAAATTAAGATATGAAAATATGTATTAAAAATTAATGAGACAAAATACAGGTACAGTTCTATTATTACAGCATTGATTGGAACAACACAATACACAAGCAATGTAAAAGTACAGGTGTCAATTCTTAAAATGAAATCTAAAGTGTCTGAAGACTGAAAAAGTCTAAACTACTGGGGATAACAAAACAAGTAAACAGGATTTTTATAGTGTAGCATCCATTAGAGTTAATAGAGATATTTAACCCCCCCACACCTTTGCAAATATTACAGATTCAAATAATTGTATTTATTTTAGACTGTTCTATACATAGCACAAAATGTGGCATGTAGTTTCATCAAAGATTTCCCCCTATTTTTAGGCAGATTTGCTAAATATAAAATGGTATTTATGCACATAAAATGGTAATGACTACAGGATCAGATAGTTTATGTTTTGAAATAAGAGTTGTTTCATCCCAGTGGGGGAGAAACAAACAGTGGTTTCCTCTGTGTGGTGGTACACGTCTGGGTGGTGGTGGTACATGTGCAGGTGGGGCAAAGCAGGTCATCAGTACAAAAGTATCATTTGTATTGTATGGCTGCAGGCAAATAAATCTTAAAGCTGTCTTAAATCCTGTCATAAGTAATTATTTTAATTTCTCTTTGTAACCCACGTACTTTTAACCTTGTGCTTCTTTACACCTAGTGTTTTCAGTCTTGCAACATACTCTTTCTTTGTGGTTCTAAGTTAACTTGTGCAAGAAATGATATGATAATAAAAATAGTAATTTTCAAGACTGGAATTCATAGCACAGAGCGCAGCATGCAGAGGATGCCAGTTTTCCTATGGGAATCTATAACGTGAAATAGAAGCAAGAATGAATGCTTCTAGAATGAGAACAAATGTAAAAAGGGAAGAGCTCAGAAGCCACGATCTTAGAGTGTAAATCCAAATAAGGACTAACATGAGTTTCAGGTCCTAGACATTTTACTTGTTTAAGAATTCAGGTTCCCTGTAACAGCACAACAGTCAATTTTCAACCTAGATGCATGACATTGAGGTTCAAGAGAGCAATTCAGATTGTAAAAAAACAAGACAAAACAAACCACCATGGTCAAATTGTTAATGAAGTGCCTAAACACTTAAATGTTCACATTGGCCGTTTACACGTAGTAACACTCTCCAGTCCCCCTCCAAACATAGCTGCTGGCAGGAGAGAAAGAGGTGGCAGTACCTGTGTCTTGCAGAATAATGTGATGACGATTAGACTACCTGGCTAGAAGGCAGAAAACCTGGTTATTTACCACCAATTAAACACCATCTTCTGTACTTCTTGTACCTTTTTTGTGTGCAGCATAGCACCAGGTACGACATTGTTAAATACATTTGTATCTTTGACTTGTAAATGAGATGGCAAATTTGGCTGATACGGGTAATAGTATGGGTCTAATCATCTTTCACAGGCATTTACTTTGATGCCACATCACATTTTGATTAAGAGATTAGAGCAACACAAATCAGCCTGGAATGCATTATATGGATTAAAATTGACTCATAGTTTTTAAAACCTAATTGCAAACAGGGAACTACGAATGAGGGGACATGTTACTAGTGGGGCCAAATGTTTCATAACATTTTATCAAGGACTTGGAAGAAAAAAGTAAGTACTGATGATTTCAGATGACACAGACACTGGGAAAGAGGTGATAGAAACAAAAAGGACAAGTCACTAATAAAGGCATATCTCAATTATTTTGCAAATATGACTTTATCAGGTCAGCCAGGTTTAGGCTTACCTCTCCATGCATGAGCTCTCTTAATTATTTAAGCTCAAACTAACTTGTCTAGTGATATTTTCTGATCCTGTTTGCTTTGCTTTGACAACATTCGTAAACTTTATTACTCAGAAATCTTCTCTTCTAACTAAAATTCAGAATGTCCTACTGAGTCTTGAGGTCACCTTTAAAGCCATCCTCAAAACTATTTCTGCAGCCTGCTCACGAGTGGGCTGACAGGTTGCTGGGGGCACCTCACAGCATGTGTAGGATGCCAAGTGCCAAAGGTGCCCCTATGATGCTTGCTATGGGATGTGCAGAGCTCATCCAAGAAAGCTAATAGGAAAGGTCAGTTTTAGTGCCCCAGAGAGAGGGGTGGTGGTGGTTAAGAGGGAATGAAAAGGCTTATTTACCTATTGTGATGGGTTTGCCCTTGGCTGGGGGCCAACTCACACACGCCCACTCACCCAATCCAGCCCCACCCCGCCACCCGAGGACAGGGGATAGAATCAAAGGGGTAAAGGGAAAAAAGGACTTGTGGGTTGAGATAAGGACAATTTAATAACTAAACTACAATAATATTGAAAATAATACTATATACAAATAAACAAATGAGCCATACACAGTGATACTGCCCCCCCACCCGATGACCAAGGCTCAGCCTGTTCCCAGCTAACGATCCCAAAGCAGGGAGAGTCCCGAAACCGCACTCACAAAACAGAGATAAGAGTCCGAGCGTCCCAGACTGAGACCTGACCGGGGTGGGGGGGGGAAGGCCTTGGGAGAGCGACCACCTGGAGTGAGATGACCTGAAGCAAAAGAGATCTGGGCTGAGCTTCCAGAGGGTCCTCACCTATATATTGGGCATGACGTGTATGTTATGGAAGAGATTATTGGCCACGCTGGGTCTCAATCCCGAATCTAAGATCAAATCCTGGGCTAGTAACTGGGGCTGTGCTCCCTCACAGCTCAGCTTCTCCGGTCTGCGGACAGCCAGAGAAGCTGAAAGACCTTGGCAGCTGCATAAACATCACTTCTTTATCAGCGTTCTTCTGAGCACAAATCGAAAACACAGCCTCTTGCTAGCTATTATGAAAAAAGTTAACTCTGTCTCAGCTTAACCCAGGACACCTATTCTAGAGCTGTCACCTCTAAGCAAGAGTAAAACCTTGCCTTCCTGTAAGAAAAATTTCTTCATCAAAAAGCATTAAGTTTGAACAGTGTGACACTTAAGAAAAATAACCTCAGGACAATTTTTTTTAAATGTCCCTAAATTGAGTTCTTGTCTTCATTACTGATTTTATATTTTAAACTGTAAAGAAATAATATTAATTACAATATTAATATTACCATATTTACTATTTTATAGACTATAATTTAGGAATATATCATAACATTCCTAAAATACACAAGATCAAGATATTAACTTTCTTAACGAGAAGACTGAAGTCAGCAAGTTTCATTAACACCTCCCCACACACTATCAAGCAAGGACTATCTGCCTCTCCAAAGTCAGAATGTTTATTCATACCCTCAAATTGTCTCTTACTTAACTTACCTTCTTTGCAGAAGCATTTAAATTAAACACACATCTTCACATTGCACTTCAGCATTAGCTTCTCAAACTGAAAACCATTCCATAGAACAAAGCACTAGAAAATTACCAACAATACTCAGCAAATACTTTTAAGAGATTATGCAAGACAAGCAAGCAGAGGACAAGTAGTAAACAGGAGAAAGGGTGATATAACATGTTTCTTCATAAACCTACTGATCACCTCTGCCTTGCTACCTTCTCTTCAAGAAGAGTGGAAGGTAACTAATTGCCTTCTATAAATTTCTTATGCACTATATACAACAGTTATGATACATAAATTATTATTTGTACTTGTTAAAAAGTTTTTTGTGCAGTAGTTGAGACCATTTTATAACTGCTGAATGCTAATTGTTTTTCTATTGTATATAATTTTATTTACTTGGGCCTATTTTTTCTCTCCTATGGACAGCCTTCTAGTCGGCAAGTTTGCAGAGCAGGAAAGGGAGTGTAAAAACAGAACTTTACAGCCGTGGACTACAGCCATTTCTGCAGAACTTTGTGTCCAGCCAGCGCTGTGACTTCACTCCTTCTGCCATGACAATATTGTTAGTTATAAAGCAATTGGCTCTTTGCCAGCCAATACACTGCTACAAGGTGGGTTTCACTGTCACCAATGCCAACTGAATGTACAAAACCCTATCAGAGCAAAATGCTGATGTTCAATACCTCCATAACAGCATAATAAATGTCTGCAAAAGATGCAGGTCATTACTGAAATAATATTAGAGAGGATGTAATTGGAGTATGTGCTCCTTCAGGTAGCATTAACTGTCATGAAGGGTTAAGCTGAGCTTCAGTTTCATGCACTTAAATTTAAGTGTCTATGATGTACGTGTCACAGATGAGCTAGAGGCAGAATTCAGTTGCCTAATCCTATGTACCTGCTGTCATCTAAAACACCATTGTACATCCTACCTGTTCTCCAGCTGCCGTGATCAAAGGAAGCATCTCCTGCACGTACAGCAATGCCATGTGGTGTCTCACATACCCTGTGGTGTTTCAAACACTGTAGGATGTTTACATTTAAGCATCTGAATTCAGGCACTTATTCAAGGGAGCTGAGCGAGCCATTGAGCTCATCCTAAAGTAGACAACTGCATTTGGTCAGCAGAAAGGCTCTCCGCATGCCAGGACTAGGTGTCTCCTTCAAGGTGAAATGGATCACGCTCTCGGCGGCATTGACTGGTGGTTCAATTCAGTTGTCTGAATGTGGGCATCTAGACCTGTCTGTGACCCTGTGGGGTATCTGAGACACTTTGCTGATCATGGCTTTTCCCAGGAATTTGCTCTTCTTAGGAGAACAGAGAGGGGGTCTGCTACTGTTTTACTCTACCAGATAGGCCAGAAAATGTCTGAACTCCAGCAGTATGAGGTCAAACATACCAAATTGTCAGAAAATAACAATTCCTGAGGCATCGTGTTGAATTAGCTTATTCTTGGACTTTTTCATTTTTCCCAAAATGCCATAAATCATAGGCATTTGCACTCTGCTCTATTACCTTTTAGTTGAAAACTGTCAGGTTTTCTTACAAATTGTTACTGAGCTTTTCATAATTCACAAAGATAAGGAGAAGTAAAATCAAATAGTTCACTATATTGTACATAAAAAACTGCAAAATGTTCTTTGTATATTTTAAACCTGAGGTAGTCTGTTTCTTATGATATGAACTCTTTAAAATTTATTTCACATTGATCTTGTTCTCTGTCTAAACTGTTTAAAAAATTATCTCAGTTACTAATTTATCCTTCAGGCTAATAGTATCACTTGAATCACAATTTTAATAAATTAATTTGAAGCAAAGTAGGGATGAATCTCCTCTCACATATTAATTTTACATTGAAATAACCTCACTGACTTTAATGGATTTGCTCTTGAATTGTAGTACAGTGTAACAAAGAAACAAGAAATATGTATTTCTACAATATCTGTTAAACAATAATCCTTGCAAGTGTAAAGATTAATACTGGATGAGTCAGAATACATGTTTTAGCGTAACAGTTTTAACTTGTGTATGAATGATTTTTTACTTACTTTGAGCAGAGATAGACCTTTTCCAAATCAGTTAACAGTTACGCAGTTTTTCATATCTTTGTTAAACATGCTTTTCTATTAAAGTTTAGCATCCCTTGGGCAAACAATAATTATTTGATATGGTTTCCTAGTTAAACAAAGTTGTAATTTCAATTAGGTTACAAAGTAAAAAACTTGAGATAAGACCGTCAGGTGTAAACAAAATTTATGAACATATTTATTTGAAGTTAACTTTGGCTTTGAAACGCTAATTGTATAGTTACTACCACATTTGTATTTTTGCACAGTGAAATAATATGAATATATCCACTCAAATTAAGACCTCAATATTTCAGAGGACCAATAATCAGCAAAAGTTAAACATGATAGTTGCAATCAGGTTAAAAATATTAAAAATTTAATTGAAAACAAATTACAGGATAATTTCAGAATTTCCTTCAATGGACTTGTCCACTTAAAGAGAAGTCACACCTTGATGTATCTGTTTTAATGCAACCTTATACCCGGAAAATTAAGGTTGACTTTATCAGGTCAATGAAACAAAATAGATTTTCATGTGATAACTTTGACATTTTACTTTGTAAATGAGGACTTTGCTGATTAGCAGGAATAGCCTAAAACAAACTTGTCTTTTGACAGATGACATTTTAAATATACTACAAATACCATCCTGTGACATATATGCTACACATAGAGCAGAAATACAGTGGCTTTCACTTTGAAAGATAAAACCATATAAAAATACAAACAAGTTTTCACAAAAAAAATCTCAGTACAACTCATACTGGAATGTCTTGATTTTTTTCAGCCTCAGTTAACAGTGTGTACTGGAAACATAAAATAATTCAGAAAAAAAAATGCACCAGTATTGTTCCAATGACTAATGGCTTTAAAATAAAATATACACATGTAGAAATATATACATATTTCTATATTCATATTATTATTTTGCCATTAAAAGTTCTTACTGATTATTTACTGAAAAAGGTCTTCAGATTTCTGTTTCCTAATGAGGTAAAACCAGAACTTGTGTTCACATACAAAATGGTATTTTTATTGTGCTCTTCTTGTGGCTATTATTTGGGCATTTCTTAAACTGTTACAAACCTGTGACTCGAAGTTTATCTGTGCCAATTACAACTTCATTTTCATCCACTGTAAAAAGTGGCTTGCCATCCTTTGAGTTGATCTGAAATTGCTGACCATGGAATTCTACCATTTTAGGACCTGCAAAGCACAGTAGAATAATGGAATCATTACATCAGCTTTCTTCAATTTTCTATATAAATTGCTAATAATTTGAATTGTTGTCTTGATTATTTAGTGGCTTATTTAAGTACACTGAGGATTATGAAGCACCGAGATACTCTGAGGATAGTGGCCCTGTAAGAACTGAAATTGGCTAAGTCTACTTACATGATCTAATTTGTTGTTCGAAACTGTGCCTGGAGTCATGCTTTTAAGTTCTGTTTACAGGGAATTTAGGAAATCCCTCATGAATTGATCAAGACAAACAGTCATGTTCTTGGTGTTGAAACTGCTAAGATTCTTTGACCAGTATGAGTCTATCATGGTTCTTTTCTTTGCAGCATCATCCCTTTTGTTTAGGGAGGCTCAAATGCTTTAAAATCCCATGTCAGGGCAGGACCCTCAGCTCTTCATGAAAAATGCCAGTTTAGCTACACATACCTAAAAAATATTACTGATCATGTTCTTAGAAGAGTTTAAAAAAGCTGCAAGAGTATTTGCAATTGGATCTGGAACTCCGAAAATCAAAATAATTGTGTGCAAGAGAGTCTTTGCATATTACCAGATCCTAAACTCAATACAACATTCTGTTCTACAGTACTAACTTGGTAAATGGATATAAATCAAAACCTTGATATTCCCCTTTCTAACAACCTGGTCAGTTAAAAATTCACGTCATATAAGTTTGAATTTCTGTTTGATAGAGTCACCACATCTAAATCTACATTCAGAATTAAAATTACAGAGAATGGCCACAGAAGGTAAGATTCCTTTTCAGCAATTTTTAATAAAGGTAATTCACCGACCACCCACGGGACCAACAGGCACTGAGCTGCCTCCTTCCTTGTAAGAACCTGTCTTACCATGCCTGCTCCCGTAAACATTAAGTATCTTCCAGGCAGTAATCCTCAAAGGAAATGGGAATTTTTGTTAGATCTTATGTTAAAATGGCATTAGGTGACAGATAATTGGTACGGCTAAGTAATATGTTCATGCATTTGCTAAAAGCTGCATCGTAGCTGATGCGAGAGATGCATACAATGAAGTCCCATATAAACTGCTTATTGATTCACTCAGCAGATGCAAAATTATTGCTTTTCATTGCCCACCAAGCATGGAAAGGGTTATAAGCCATAAAGTCCTAAACTACGGCAACCATTTTAAAGCATAAAACTCAATATTGATTCGACTTGAAAATGGTCAGGATAGATGGCTGAACTCCGCAGTACGTTATACTCTGTTGGACATGTGCACCCAGGCACAGCCTTACTGATCTCAATTTGGCTTGAAGCACGTAGCTTTATTTATGAAAAGTGTATTACAGCAAGTGAGGTGTTAAAGGTGTTAAATGGTCTTTTTTTTTTTTTTACAGCCAAAGAAGCAGTTCTGCATAAGTGAAGCAAGGATGGATTCCTATCAGTGCTTTCCTAGAAAATCCTAGTTAAGGCGTTTTATTGTTCCTATTTCTGCCCAGTAGCAGTAATGAAACTACCCATTTATTTAGTGTAGGTAGATCCTTGTTTATTCAAACAAGTCAAAGATCTAAGTAAACTGGCTGTTATCAACCTTACTGGTGCTGCAGGGGCTGGTTCCTCTTTACATCCTTCCCATTCATCCAACACCATGATTACAGCGCTCAGCACAAGCATGGGAAACAAATTAGAGCCTCTGCTGTCTGACATGATGCAGGTCGGGTGACTGAGGCACACTGAGGGTACCATGCTTTTGTTGGAAAGGATTTAGGAGTGATTCTCGGTCTCTTCTGCTGCAGATCTTTTACAGTGTTTAGAAAAGGAAGGTACTGTTTGGAGGTACTTTATTTCCTCCACAGGAAGGGAACTCAAGTGTTCACCTTCCAGGGCCAATAAGCTTGGCTGTAGGACTGCTGCTTACTGTCAGAGCTCATTCTAAAAAGCATGCAATTAAAATATCTGCTGGATTACACTTGGTAGATGAAATAGAAATGAGAGTGCTTACTCTGTAGGTGCTAACAAGGTTAGGTATTTTTTCTTTCAGAGCTGTCAATATTTTACAAGGTCTGGCATGCCAGAAGCAAATACATTTATATAGCCATAGAATATTTATTGATTAAAAGAATTAACAACTGAGTGAGGATCCTAAGACTAACATTTTAGGTATATCTACTTTAAATTAAAGTAGGTGCCCAAGAACTTCCACAGACTGAGTTCTAAGCTGTGAGGTTTTATAGTGTGGGTAATCTTTAAAATACTAATTAGAAACTGCCGTTTTGTTCATAGAATCATACAATCATAGAATGGCCTGGGTTGAAAAGGACCATAGTGATCATCTAGTTTCAACCCCCCCCGCCATATGCAGGGCTGCCAATCACTAAACCAGGCTGCTCAGAGCCACATCCAGCCTGGCCTTGAATGCCTCCAGGGATGGGGCATCCATGACCTCCCTGGACAACCTGTTCCAGTGTGCCACCACCCTTTGTGTGAAAAACTTTCTCCTAATCTCTAACCTAAACCTCCCCTGTCTTAGTTTAAAACCATTCCCCCTTGTCCTATCACTATCCACCCTCGTAAACAGGTGTGGTTCAAGCCTGCAAACAACATGCAGCAATATCTCTAAGAGACAACAACTCAGAAATCTATACTGTATAATTTATATGTAATTGCTAATTATTTACACATGCTCATAGAAAAGCACTATGATGAAGATACTGTAGGTTTAGAGGGAATTATATCTATGGATTTCCTTGTTACAAAGGCAGTCAGCTTTGAAAATAAATTGCTGGGCCTCACTAGTTGCACTTCTGTGCTTTCCTTCTCAGCACATTGGTAGACACAGAAGTCTTCATTGATTATAAAGCACTGGAAAAAACCAATGTATTTGAAAGAATGTGAGAAGTGTGACATGATTTGTACCAGGCCTAACTTCATCTCGTCTGGGAGTACATTTATCTTCTCCATTTGTTAATTTGCCAAATCTATTTTACAAGCAATCTTATCAAAGAAAGATTTTTCATGTTTCTCATACTAAGAACGGGGAAGAACTACCTCAAACAGCATGAGTTGATTAATTTAATTTGTAAATCTGCATATTGCCAGAAAATCGACAGGTTTTTGTTAATTGGACTGTTATAGAATGTAGATTAATTCACAGAGAGATGTGACATGACAAAAGAAAATAGTTATAAGATATAGGAGCTGTTTAACTGTTTAAATTCAGGATGAATATGTACACACTAAACAACATTTACATGCCTTGGACCAAATTATTTTTCTCTCACCTAGTCAAAGTAAACAAACACAAATTGTGCAGATTGACTTTCTCAGCTGTCCTCTCTAATGCAAATTTCAGGCATGGTGTCCACACAGAACATCATACTGATACAACTGGAGATGCAATATATACCAGTTTAATTAAACTGGTCCATGTATGTACTGACCCCATTCTAACAGTGACTGGAATAAGGGTTGGCTTTTCAGCCTTTCCACTCCCAGCTAATTGTTTTTAACATCAGACCACAGAAGCACATTCTTGGGCTCTCCTCTTCCAGTCAATTAATATCTCATTATTCCAGAAAAGGCAGAATACCTTTAATATGAGAAACTGAGGGAGTCCTACCCTAAAATAATGAGATGGGAAAACCAGAGAAAAATCTCCCTAAATAGAAGATGAACAAGAGGTATAACAGGATTTTAGAAAAGTACTCACCCTGGATGAGCCTTTCCTGCCTCCTGCTTTCCTGCCTCTGCCAGGAAAAGAAGAAGGGTGGTTGTAGTAGGCGACTCCATTCTCAGAGGAACGGAGGGCCCCATTTGCAGCCCGGACCCGAGCCGTAGGGAAGTGTGCTGCCTCCCTGGGGCCCGGGTCAGGGATATAAC
>NW_010105809.1:273-6423 GCF_000699245.1 Pterocles gutturalis | reverse complement strand
GGGGATGCGTTTTTCCACGTCTTGAGAGAGTTAGTCTCCTTTGGGAGGACGTATTCTTCTCTGGAGTGGAAAATGGTGGGGGGGGGTTTGGAGAGAAAACCAAGGGAAGAAAAGGGAAAAAAGGAAAAATAAAATAAGAAAAAAATGGGAAAAAAGAGGAAAAAGAAAGGAAAAAAAAATCCTCCTAAGAGTTTCAGGTTAAATCTCTGAGACATGACCAGAATATAAACATTTCTAGCATTAGCAAACACATTGCTGCAGACCCATAAGGAAGATACAAGATATCTGGTGGTTACGTGCTTCTCATTTTTATGATAATGAACATGATATTGCAAAGCAAAATTAGAACTTCACTAACTTCTTCGGCTGTGGTTCAGAAACAGAGCCTGAGGAAGGCCTGGGCCTCTTCTCTGATAACAGAAGGATTTTGTTACTAGGCAGAAATCAGCATTTACCCTAGCTGACAACTCGTCTATAGGGCAAACTTGGTTAGTTTTCTTATACAAGTGGTGCTGTAACCTTTCTGCTCAACTTCATCAAAGGGGTTGTACTCATAAAGCAAGTAGGATTTGTCCTTGACAAGGAAATCTCAGAAATAACTGGTAAGAATATCACAGGTCTTGCATGGTTATATAGACCCAGTTACTCTTGACAACACATACAAATATTTCCCTGACTACAGGAAAGAGGTGGATCATTCAGCATAAAGAATAGTCTTGCCTTACGAAGAAACAGAACACAGCAAATTTGTATTGGTTTCCTGTGCCATCTCACAGAATCACAGAATCTCGCTGGATCTGTGGAGATGGCAGTATGAACAAGGGAAAATGAGCAGTTTGAAGCTGTGAACTTGGTTCTCTTTTCTGCCTCCCTGCTGCCTTCAGTGCTCTTTTTCCTGATATACACCACTGTGAGATGAGAACTGGACCCTTTTTTTCAAGTTTTCTTGTCATCTTCTTCAAAAGATGATGGCTTGGATAAAGCCTTTCAACCAAAAGGCTGGAAAAGGGGGGACAGACCATAAATGGCAAGGCAGTGCCAGAAAATTAAGTGATACCCTGAATGTAAGGAATAAAGAGGGAAAGGTGTCAGGCAGGACTGGGAGGCTGGGTGCTTGGGAAGTGAGGTGACCTCAGAAAGGGAGGCTAAGGAAGGCAGCAGCTCAGAGAGCAGGACGAAAGGGGAAAAGATGCTCTTCCCCCTGAGCCGAAACTGCTGCCCAGGAGACAGAGAGCTCCTCACCTGAAACAGGGGCCAGAGAGAGCAAGGAGGTGTGAGGGTTGTCCACAGAGAGGTGTCTCTAAGGCTGTGAAGATGGAAACCTTTTCCTAATCTTCACCAATTTCATTCCAAAGATGGCAAAGCTTGACATGAGGAAATGATCAGCTTATTACATCTTCTTTGCACAACCATCCCCTGCCTATGGAAAGCTTTTCTTCCATGTCCCCATTACAGCCCTGTGTGTCCCTGTTAATTCACAGGCCAACGTTGGCTCCTTCACATGCCGACCGTGGCTGATGTTGAAGCCTGACAGTGGTTCACCCAAATCAGTGACCATTTTCCAGTCTTCAGCAGGAAGTCAAGAAAACAGTTTTGCAAAAGTAATAAATCAAGGGAACACACACATCCTCATCACATCCAAGAAAATGAACTCATGAGGAAATAAATATATTAAATAAATTATTGGCATGTAGACTCATTTTTTGCTAGTTGCAAGTGAAAATCATCCCAGCAATACTGTACAATGGTCTCAACCAGTTCTTATTTTCAAAAGATTATGCGAGCTTTGTTTAGAAATTATTGACAAACACTTGTCTAGCTGCACTGTTTCTGACCAGCCTGAGCCTGTTGACACAGTCCTGTTGAAGCATTATTTTTCTATATGCTTAACAAAGAATATGAAAACATTTTCACTCAGTGCAAGAGAGTCGCATCTGCACTAAACCACAAAGAATTAGCAAAACAACAAATCAGAAAAAAAAAAAAAAGCAGTTGGTTTACAACCATTTGAGTCTTTAACTCTGAAGAACCCCAAAATTTATCAGTGGCTTTGCAGATTGGATGCCAAATCCTGTACTTCAGCCTTGAGCGCTCAGGAGCAATAGTGCTACTTGAGAATCAAGGAAGGTCAGGCACTGGAAATGTGAAGACACATTCAGGAACATTATTCTCTAGGTGAGTACAAGAAACTGCTATCACCAACTAAAACATCAGGCATTTTAGACTTACAGGAAAAGAGTAACAGTGTCTTGTACAGAATGCTTTTTTAGGAACCCTCTGTAAATTCAGGGTTTATTTCCTGAAATTACCAAAGGAAGCAAGGAAGGACTAATGTCAGCGAGGTTTTCCAAAGAGCTGTTGACTAGATTTACTGTGCCTGACTAGCCAACTCGACCAGGATCTGCAATGTGTTTCTCTTGGTCAGTTATACGCACACTGTCAGCAGGGGATTTTCTCACCCTAATCCAAAATACCATGTTCTCGTTTTGGGGAATCATGAACCTCCTCCACCTCAGAGTAAAGCTTAATCAGAGTTAGATGCCACCTAGTACATCCACCTCCTCCTTCTGGCTAGCTGGTGCACTTGGGGGGAGGCTGAACCTTCACCTGACATCCTCAAGGATCAGAAGTTACTTTTCTGGCTGCCACTGTCTGTACAGTCTTGCCCAGGATGTATCTGCATTTCTCCAGAGACACTCGCTCCTGAAGCCTATGGCTGTTGTAGGCTGTGTGGAAACTGAGGCCACCTCAGCCAGAACAAGCTGGGTGGAAGAGTCTTGGACACTGTCCTGTCCCTGGGGCTAAGGTATCAGAATGAACTGAAGTGCCTGAGATGGTGAGCCAGAAAGACAGCATTAATTTTCCCATTTCTAACCAGATACATAGAGAGCACAAAGACAGGCCACCCAACAGCTAACCCTCTTCCCTATTTACCACCATCACACTTCTGAAGAGGGAAAACAACCCCACATCTTCGTTTGAGGGGTTTTATTTTCTGCAAGCATATAACATTGCAATAGCTTGAGAAATCATAGATGGTGCCATACGATCTTTGCTTAGACCTTAAATGTTTGCATACAACACTCTCTATAGATCCAATGCACAGAGAAATCTAATTCCCATGTGCCTGTCAGAATTTTTGCTGTGGAAAAAAAAAGAAGTAGTACATTATCTTTTTAGAATCATGAGTAGAAAACCATTAATTGTCAGTAGGAAATCATGCCAGTCTGAAAAGATCCAGTTTGAAATAAGTTTATGGGGTTTTTTTTGTTTGCTTTTTTCTTTTTTTCAGCATGCTGCACTTGAGAAACTTAATGATACCACATATAATGTCCTGGGTGGCATGCCATTTCCTTACTCATGTGCATCTAATTAAGTCTTAATTGTGCCATTCGTTATGAAATGAAAGAAGAGCTGTTAGACTGGATATCTTTCACAACAGTAAAACAGGATGATACCAATGAAATAGCTAATGTATAGAAAAAGAATGAAAGTATGAGAAGGAAAAAAAGACTTTTGAAGATAATTATGTTTAAAACACAGCAGAAACTTTAGAAGCAGCATAATGGTGAAATTACCATAACCAACTTCTTGATCAACACAAATAGTACGAAAGGTACATTCTTGTTATAGCTCACCGAAGTGTGGATGATTCTCCATGCCCAGGAATACCCAGTGAGCCAAATTCTGCTTTTAGTTACCCTGGTGTTGGTGTGGTATTGTCCCAGGCTCCTCTTCAGAAGGAAGTGACCCCAAACCGTTCTCTTTTGCACAGATTGTTTCTTGCTACTCATGGATCTCCACTGAATTTCATTTAGTTCCCAAAGCACAGGCCTAAACCACAGCTCTTAAGGGCAGTGTCAGGCCAGGCTTTGGCAGAGGTTGGATTCCCTTCCGCACCCATCAATTTTCACTCCTACTTGCAGCAACCCCAGATGGGTCAGTGGAGGACCCACCCCCCCCCTCCCCCCAAAAGCAGTCCCACAGAAGCAGGGGAGCTTCCCTCCCGCACACACATGGCTGGGATTGAAGCAGGAACTGATGTGAACATGTGAACTTATCGCCCGAGCTAGGGGAGGACATTTTGACAGGTGTCTCCCCTTCAAATATATCTGTCCTGGTGAGTTCTTTACATCTCTTCTTGGTGTTACACCTAGGCTCTTCTTTTTACCCTTGGCAGTAGAACATTATCTATTCACTAATATAATTCCTTAGCAAAAGTTCTTCCTTTTCTCCCCGGACAGAGGATCACAGCAAGATGAGCCACAATAGCAGAGTGACCATAAACATGATGGATTAATTCAGCAAAAGTCTCCTCAGAATGTAAAGACTGATTATCCTGCGTAGCTGCAATCTCACCCAATATGTTGATCATGGGGGGAAAAAAAGCAAAAGAGAGTCTTTGGCACAAGATGCCTGCTGGTGAGGAGTCAGCAGAGACACCACTGGAGGGGACAACCTGGGGTGCAGTGGGTGTGGTCTACTGTGACTGCTTCCCACCTGGCCTTGGCCACCTGTAGCCACCACACCCCCAAAACGGGCCAGAGGCTCTGAGCCCCAGGGTGCAGGAAAGCTGTGGGCTGGACAGGCTGGGGCTGTTGGGAGCTGCCAGGGACTTGGGAAGAGCCAAGGGTTGCTAGCCCCTGGGGTATGTCACCAGCATTGGTCCATTGTGCGTGCCACAAAGGGCCAAATTTTCTCAGCTGTGAATTTGCAAGTCTGCTCAGCAGAGTTCACTGAGGGTGCATGTGTGCAGGAAAGAGAGCTCGCTCTGGTCAAGAGGCTGTAAACATAATGTTGAATACCAGATGCCTTTCCTGATGCTAGCAAGAGCCAGCCGGAACTTGCAAAAGGCTACAGGGAGTTGAAGACTCTTGTTGAAATTTTGTAAGACATTAGGCTGTCACACCTTGCAGTGTTCATTGCCATGTGTCAGTCCTGGGCCCTCTGCTGTGACCTGACAGCCACTTCCCCTCTTCCAAGAGTACACGTGGAATTTATTTAAAAAAAAAAAAACACAAATAGTATCTCAAATATAAATATCACATGCAGCAAATACATCTTGTAATGCTGGGATGATATTTACAGATGTTGTATTTTTAATAGTTTCTTTTTCAAATTCTTTTTTCAACTTAGATTGTTTTTATTAAAAATAAAACCACATTTTTCATCTCCCCAGCAAAAAAAACAACCAACCAACCGAACAAACAAACAACCAGCAACAACAGAAAAAAAACCCACAGCCCATTCCCAATCTTAAAACTGGTCTAATACTGTGTACTCGATCTTTCTCTGCTGGGAGGAACCGTGCAAGCCTATCTGCAGAGCCAGTGCAGGCAACCTGGCTGTAGTATGCCTCTGAAATCTCTGTCTGGCAGGATTTAGCCCTATTCCATAGTCAAGGGGACAGTCGCAGTGGCTCCTTCCAGGGGTGAGGGACCCCAGGTGAATCCTCCTGCCGAGAAGGAAAATTTCATCAGCAGTAGAGAAGCCAGGCTCTGGGAGTTGAAAAAAATAATAATATTTGATTTTCCTACTCTTTGTAGACTGCATTAATTGAAGTGTTTGAAAGAGAGGAATTACTCATTCAGCACTAACCTGTAAATTCTTTAGCAGCTTGGGCAAGCCTCTCTCAGCAGCAAGGGAATGGGTTTGTGACAGTCTTGGACTGTCCGGCTTGAGTTCATGTCCCACTATCTTACAGCTATTCAGAGCCTGCGTATCTTTGTCCACAAATTATAAAAAATATACAAGGAACAGGTGATCCCGGGAATTTTCCACGGGGTTTTCAACATCTTCGCTCCCGGTGAAACCTGGGGCGGGGAGGGACACGGGGGAGACAGGACTGGCGAGTCCCCAGCACCGGCTGGGGCCAGCCCCTGCTTTCCGTGAGCTCGGTCCAACAGCCAGACACCAGCCCTAAGAAACCTCCTTCCCCAGCGCCTGGTTGCCCCGGGGTCTCGCGTGGGAGCACCGGCCCGTGGGACCTCAGGAGCTCTCCTTGCCCAGCCCTCTCCTTCACCTGAGGGACCGAGACGGAGGGCGAGGGAGGAGAGATGAATGCCCAGAGGGACGGACAGATGGATGGACAGACTTCAGGTGTGCCCTTCCCCTCGCTCAGGGCTCTGTCTCGACGAAGACAGTGCTGGG
>NW_010105809.1:0-218 GCF_000699245.1 Pterocles gutturalis | reverse complement strand
TTTTCCCTCGGAGTGCGGACATGTGGAGAGCTGCTCTGGGGGCTCTTTGGGGTTTTTTCCCAAGCCAGGTATTCCCCTCGTCGCCACAAGCCCTGAACTTGCCACAGGGGAGGCTTAAACAAGAGGACAGGACAAGAGCCGATGAAACCCTGCATATACACACACAGGGGTACACGCGCACCCCCACGCACACTGGTGGGGAGCTGCCCAAGCCCCAG
>NW_010105808.1:0-12212 GCF_000699245.1 Pterocles gutturalis | reverse complement strand
CTTTCCTCCAGTCCTCAGGGACCTTCCCCCATTTCCAGATAGATCAAACAACCAGCATTTGCATTTACACATTTGGTCGCTGGCTTACTGATGTCTGGATCACAAATTGCCTGGGCAAAGATGTTTCAGCAAGGGGAGATAAGGGGACTAAAGGGAAAAAATCAGAAAAATCACTTCTCCTCACATGCCACTTAAGTGCATTATCATAGCATTTGGGATTTACAGTCTCTCACTGGCTAACGGCTGTCTTATCAGCAAGCTCTGTGATAGCGGATCTGTATAGCTGTCCGCAGTCGCCGCTCCTCCTTAGAAACATTCCAGCTGCCTGGAGCAGCGATCAGCTCCGTCCTGAGCAGGGTTTTGCTTCCAGTGCTCCAGTCTGTGCGTGCTGCTATTCAGAGTTTCAGGAAAGGCAGAACATGTTAGTGCAGGAGGAAGTGTACATCAGCCATGCATTTAAGCCTGGGTGGAACGCTGGCCTGCTGAAGGCAGCAGCAAAGCCCCCATGGAGTTCAGAGGAGCTCACGAATCTCCATCAGCCTGTGGTGCTTCAGCTTAGGTGGTCATCCCTGTCTGGCAATGGAAGGGGCCTTATCCCAGGCTTCTCCCAGCTGTACCCTGGGAAAATGGATCTGTCAGCATTGTTGCTTTGGGCCAGATTTCATCTAGGAACCCAGGAGTCACATCCCCATGTATTACCTCCCCAGCTCCTGAGAAACTTCAAACTCTGCCCGAAATGCAGTTGTGTAAGACACGATAAATGGTACAACGGTGTGTTTCATTATGAATGAAGTTTCTTAAAGTTCTCAGCACCACAATGGTTGCCTTTGATCAAATGGACCAAGCGCTTCAGTCATCTCATTAAGGTGCATGAACAGGCTGTTCTGAAAATCTGTCTGACCTGTAAGAAAAGGAATGTATGTTAGTGATTCTTTGGAGGTGACAGGGTGAATTTGGGCAAAGAGAAAAAGAACATTTCAGGTGATTGTAATTGTTCCCGAAATATTACCTAAGACATCTGCTTAGTCCTGTATGTAAAGCAGGATTTGTTTCAAAATGTGTGAACAAAGGCTTTTGGAAGCTGCCATGCAGGTCTGCCTGCTGCTGGTTGCTGAGCAACCTGGCGCTGGCCTGATGCTGCTCCTGGGCAGGGACCGGCCGGTGGATCCTGCCGCACGGCTGGGATTGATCAACTCCTCTTCTCCTGAGTGCTTTCTTCTTGAGAGATAATGATGCTCAATCAGCTCCCCCTCCTTCCTGGGACAAGGCACGCAGGGTGACTGATGGACAGAGCAGGATCCTCTCACTAATCTCTGCCAGAAATGTGATCAGAACTCACTGAAGGCAGTGGCACAGAGCCATGCAATTCCTCTCCCAGGAGCATGTGAGATTTGCACTTCCATGGGTGAAAGCAGTGGGAGCGCTGGACGTCAAGGAGAGGTGCAGGGGAGAGTTAAGCAACCTGTGGTCCTAAATCAGAAGGATGCAACATATTGAGCAACAAGAGATGTAAGATGTTCTTACCTTTCAGAATTAAAATAAAGTGAAAACATTTTCTGCACCCATCTGCAAAGACGATTTCTAAAGCCTCATAACCCACCCACATGAACTCACACGTTGATCTGACAAGGCAAAGTTAGCAGTCCAGGATTGATACAAATGGACAAAATTTTTAAAATTTTAAGAAACATGCTACTTCTGTGTGGCACTAGGCAATCTAAGAATAACAGACTCAATCAAATAATGAGGAAAGGCTGCGGGTGGTAGGAGTAAGGAAGCCTGGTTTCCTCCAGCCTTCTGCCTCGTTACTGTCTGTAGGGGCTGACTGGTGGGACGTCTCGGGAGCTGTCGGCTGTCCCAGCTCTCCGCAGCCTAATAACCCATCAGTTCGCATCAGTGACAGCACCCAGAGGAGGTACAAATAAGATCTCTCTCACATACTTGCATGTTTCTTTCCCCCAAATTACATGGTCTTCATTGCTGCTGAGTCCTTGCTTCCCTGCTGCAATTAGGTGAGAACAGTAATGATCCCAAACACCTGCAGGCACCAGCCCTCACCCCAAGGCTGAACGTGCCTGCGGTTAATCCAGCTGCCCCTGCCCCAGGTGGAGACTGGGATGCCCTTTGTGCTTTAGATTATTTTTTAATATTTGCCATTATTTTACATGCACTGCAAGAACAATTCTTAATTTTTCCCATACAGGCTACTGTGGTTGAAAAGGACTTCATTATTTCAACATTTGTGGCACACTAATAAGGCGAGTCTTCTGCAGCTGTGTCATACATAGGGGAATAACCTTGTAGCCAGGATAGCACAAAAGAAGTACAATCAAGATAATACTGTAGAGAACTGGCTAATGGATTACACCTGCAACTTGCCTCAAATGAGTGGAAGCAAAACTGTTGAACTGTGTGCTATCGGCCTCATTTTACTAGAGATTAATGGCAAAAAAATGATTGATTCTGCTCCTGGCAAGCTCCACGGGAGTTTGGTAACATTTGATCTCTCAATGGCGGCAGATTTGTGCTCATAAGGACACCTGGTATTAATTTTTTTATTTTTTCAGGAAACAAAACAAAGGCACAGCTGTTAATTTTGAGTCTAGAGATAAAGTTTTTAATGGAATGTCACCCATCTATCTGAAAAAAGTTATTGGCTGCAATTCTGAGCAGTCACATAGGATACACTGAGCCAAAGGATTTTATCAGAAAAAAGTCTTTTCGTGGTGCCTGATGTATTTGACAGCACTTTGTAAATAATCATTTTGGTGCTGATCCAGCAAAGCACTTAAGTGAATACTTAATGTTAAGCACACGAGTATTTCCTAGATTTCAGTGGAACTATTTATGTCTATTAAAGACCAAAACGTGTTGAAGTGTCTTGCTGGACCAGGTCTCTTCAGCACCTCCCCCCATCTCTAATCAGATCTCATTCTGCTCGTGATGAAGTCAGGCAGTGCCTGTTCACTAATGCAGAATCAAGTCCATCCTCATCTTTTATTTTTTTTCCTCCTCATGCATTTAAATTGACTTTCTCTGAACTGAGGGACAAAACTCTCAGTGACATCCACAGGTCAAACCTAAGCCTATGGTGAAGGTCCCTTGTAAATATCTGTAGGGGACTTTAAAATTCACCCTTTAAAAAGATATTTGCAAATAGACACAAATTGTCTCAACACATACTGTTGAGAGAATGGGAAAATAAAATTAAAAACCATATCAAATGCAAGCTGAGAACAGATCATCTCCAAAATACTGCCTAAGGCAGAAGGAGGGCCGGGGAACAAGTTCTTTTTCATCCTGTTGTCTGAGGATACTTTGTTTGCCTCCCATGCCAGGCAGCCCAGGTCTCTGCTCTGCCTCTGGACAGCAGAAGCCAGCGCGGCTAGAGAAGGGCAGGCTCCTGAACTCTGCTTTCCTTCATGCTCAGTGAGGGGTGGGGAATATGGGAGTAAAGAGAGATGGATTTTTTTTTGTCCTTATCTGACCTGGCAGTCCTGTCCATTGGAAGAATCCTGCTCTGTTTATTGAGCAAACTCGTTCTGGGACTGACTGCAGGAGAAGAAATATGAAATACCCAGACAGATGATAACTTTTCTAATCATGCCTGCTTTGCAATAAGCCATACGTGGAAAAAACTTGGAGTCAGAGCACAAGAAAGAGAGAAAAGGTGCGAATGCTGTTCCCAGCCCTGCCCCTGCCGCCTGGTCTGATCACCACCAGGTCATGCTGCTGCACAGCCACCTCGCCTTTCCCCAGGTGGGAAACCGGGACAATCTGTGGTACCACCACCTCCCTCTTCCCAGATCTGCACTGAGGTTCAGTTTGAAGAAGGTTGGAAAGCATTCTGGTTCTCACCAGTGGGGAAACCACAGGAGTGGGGAAAGCAGAGATGTCTGACCGTTTTCTCCCTATTTGATCAGAGAGATGAAGTTTCTAATGGCTGCAGATCTGAACCTTCCTTGACTGAGGATTAACCCCTCTGTATTTCTGCTGATTCTTCCTTCACATCTTAGGAATACACTCAAAATACTTTGCTGTTATAAACTGTAGTGTACGTCTCCCCAAGGTAAGCCAGAGGTGACCTGAAATCTGAAAACTCCCTCCATCGTGCCGAGCCCTGAACGGAGGGAGTGGAGCGAGGTGTGACAGCACTCGTCCTGCATGCACAGCTCGCTACTGATCTCTCCACTGACTTTGGTGAAAGCTGACAGTTTGGGATTTTCTGTCTGTGGTGAGAGTGGCAGAAGACACTGATTTCCTATGGCAACTGCATTCAAGAATAACTAACCATCCTCAATTTACTGTTTGTTGTCCTTTAGCACAGCCTGAAGAGTATTCATAGCTGCCGTGCTGTTGTGTCTACAGAGCATGGAACATTTTGAGCTGGATTCTAATATGTGGGGTTGCACTGAACAGCCCTGCAACCATCTCCATGGAGTAAGTTCCTACGGTGTGACATACTCGGACTCTAACTCTCACCTACCCAGATACTAAGGCTCTTCTGCCAAATCACACTCTAACATGTTTAAGTCATACAAAAGGGAAAGGCTAATAAATAAAGACTCCTAGTTAATACAGTCAGAAAAGGCTGTATCCCAAAGGATTTTATTGCTGAAGCAATGGCAGCATAGAGCTGGCTCTGTGTATAATTACGTGTAAAAACACTGGGGACCCCCTTCCCTCAGCGGAGGCCAGTCCAGCTCTCAGTACATACCATCTCCTATAGGCTGGTGTCGTGGGCATTTCCTCACCACATCAAGTTTAATTTTAACTTTAAGGTAATTCTCTCAGCCAGCTAAAATACCTTGCAAGGATGAGAATCTGTTTTAAATTTGCAAAGCTTGCATCTCAGTTGCAAACGGCACCTTCCCCAGGTATCTGTAATTTCTGCTGCAATCATTTCCACGGCAACACCTGACAAGCGTGTATCAAGCTGCTGCAAGAAAGCCCTGTGTTGTGCTCTTCCTCGTATTCTGAAAAGTCAATGCCTCCTTGATCTTTCTAGGGATGAGCAATTGTATAATGTCTCCAGAGAGCATTTTCATCTGTTATAAAACTCCTGATCTAATTCAGATGCTTGCCAGGAAAGCCTCCCTGAAGAATTACCTCCTCTGACTTTCAAGAGATGTGTGTTCCAGATGAATAAAATCAAGTCTCTGCAGAGACGTTTTCCCCATCACACCAAACAGAAGTGGCAGGTAATGGGGTCTGCCTGGCTTTTGTCTCCATGGGGTAAAACCTGGCTCTGTCTGCGCACCTCACTACCAGCAACCCCCCACTTCCTCTTGCCGCTCCCCCGGACTGTGTGGTCCCGCCGAGGCTCATCCTGCACGGTGCTGCAGGCTGGAGGACAGACAAAGTGTTCTAGGTGGTCTAACAAAAAGCAAGCTATCGGGAAACAAATATTTTGGTAAGGATTGGAAATGGTACACGCTAATAGGGGCTGGAAGAGTCCAGCTTTTAACTCTGTGCGCCTGTAGGCACTGTTGAAAACAATGCCCAAAGCCCCTCTGGTATCAGCAGTGCAGAAGCAAGCTATGGGAAGAATGTAGGAAATGTGGCAGCTGGAGTGGTACAGCTGGTACCATCAACACGGTGATGGGCTTTGTCTTACTGTCAGTAACAGGTTTTTTCTGGGTAATGTCCTACATTTTCTTTTTAAAGCACCTTCCGTGGGTGAGGCCAGTCATTAAGGTGTGAGTACGACTGGGGTTCTAAAAGGGCAGTGACGCACAGCGTTAGTGTAGATATTGTAACGCTTTTGGATTTAAGGTAATTAGTTTTTCTCAACTTTAACTGTCTTCTTGAGGTCGGTAGCACTACATAAACGCATGAAAATTGAAAGAGAGAAGTTGTTTGCTTGCTGCTTTTCCATAAGAGGCAGAGTGCTGGGAGGAGGAGGAGGAGGGAAGCCCTTGCTTGGGGAGGGGGTGGTGTGGAGGAGGGTGGGGGACGTGGGGAGTGCTTGGGGGGGTTCTTGGCAGAAGGAGAGAGACCAGCAAATCTGAGCTTCAGAATAATTCTGGGGGGCCCCCTGACTCCACCCAGGGGCTCCGCCAACCCGTACAGCACACAGTGCTGCGAACCACAGGGACACTGTGAAATGCATGGGTGCTGTGGATAAAGTGTGCTTAAAAGCTCGGAATTAAAGTGGATGTTTAATCCTTTCTGTCTCTGCGCACACGCAGCACCAGCAATGAAGGAAGCTGCCCGTTTCTGTCCAGGCGCTGGAAGCTAACACTGCCCTGTCTCGGGGAGGCGACGGGACAAGGCATCGCTGGAAGTCCCCACTGTCCCTCTGGCAGTGCCCAGTCCCAGCAGTGCCTTCTCCCCTTACCGGGGAGGACCAGTCAGGAACTGATGGTACACAAAGAAAATTATGGTTTTTAGATTTTACATTTTGTTCCTGCAGGATCTGCTCTCCTTTCCCCAACTGATTCCCACCGCAAAGAGCTGCTGGAAACCAAAGAGGCACCAGCGCACGGACAGAAAGTGCAGCCCGATGGCTGGCAGGAGGAAGGAGCATCTGGAGGGAAGATGAAACGATGAGCTAAAAAAAATCACTGAAAATCTACAGGGGCTTGGGAAGGCAAAATGGAAGCTCATTAGGTCAAATGTGAACTAAAATCCCTTGTATTGCTTTTCGCCGTATCTGAGTGACAAATAAATATTTTAACATTCTTTATGATAAACTAAAAAGTAAATTATTTGGTTTGTATGAGGGTCATTACAAAGCAAATATTAGACGTTTTTATTGTATACAAGCTTGTATAAGCGCCAGAACAGAAGCTATAGGAATACAATACAGCTAACACCAAGCTGGTTTTAAAGTCCTGAGGATTTTTATGTCAAATTTTCTTCTGTTCTGTTTGGGCAAACTTTCTGTTAAACTGACACCAGTGACAAGTAATTGGTTATGTGAAATCCTTTTTAATTTTAGCACTGTAAGGGTTATGCTGCCTTGTAGCCAAAGAGATTCTTCATTATATGCTTGGTCTCTACACAGTAAGTTTAACAACTCCAGCTATGCAGTAACCATAAAAGTTTTTAACATGAAGTAAATGATATAACAGTTTGCTTCCATTTTGCAATATCTTTAAGATGTGCCTAACTTCGAGACAAGAAGACTGTGTTCTTTTTAAATATGTTTAATGGGGAAACTGCTGGTAAGATATATTTCGCTAAAATAATAAAATACATGCAAACTGCTTTTTTTAAAATTCAGAGAACAGAGAAAAATGTCTTTAAGGTTTTATAAATGGGTTCCTTTATGAAATGTATTTTGTGTTGCAATTCATGCAAGTGTTCGTAGTGCACTGCAGTAATGCTCTTCCCATCCCAAACACCCAAGCAAACAGGGAAACCTACATCTAGTTTTACAGCTAAGCACGTGGTCACCTCATTATTTTCTAGTCAATACACGTACAACTCACTGGTTATCTAAATAACTTGTATTCTGCTGAACAGGTCAGGCTTGATATTGATATCAAGAGTTTTAATTGTCTATTTAGAGAAAATAAATAAAACGCAAATATTGAGCTTTATCTTGTTCAGCATAATTTTTTCAGATTTTTCTTAACATTTATTACATCAAAAAACATTTATTACATAAAAAATTATAGTGTGATCATTCCTTTTATTTGTGTGCTACATTTAAAATCAGTTAAAACATACATGCAGAGTTTTAAGATTGTATTTACCGTTAAAGAAAATGCTACTAAATTCTGAGTATGTAAAAACTTTATTATTTAAATGGAAAAAGGTATTTTATTAAATAAATAAAGCACTATCCACATGTAGTGTATTGCATCGACTGCACATGGTCCCCGTCTCCCTCCCGATCTCAGCAGCAGTAGATCTCATCCATTCTCATCCCATTTTGTTCACAGGATGGATGCAGAAGGGCTTTCCTGCCTTTCCCAGCTCTGTGTGCGTGAGTTACTGACCTGGACTCGTTGAACGAACTAAAATGAGAGATTCCCTCTGACCCTTATAAGATGGAAATGGAAATGATGTTTTAACTTTTCAATAAACTTCAGTTTTTGGTGCTCAAGTAGTGACTCCCTCCAGGCAAATGACAGAAATGTATTTATGATCCTGGGAGCAAATACAGCGAATATGATGTTTTCATGCTTAATTTGACTTATTTTTATAAACTATATTAAGTACAGGGATGAATCTCAAGTCTCAATTAAAAAAAAATTAATATGCATTTAGTTTACATCTGTAAACCACTCATAAAAGAAATGAAAAGGTGATGTTTCTTTTAAAATTATTTTATGCACTTTACGTATTTTATTTCTAAAATGTGTCTTTCATATGCATCCCTTCACTCCCCCACTCTGTACAACTACACGTCTGTCCGAGTGCCAGGCAGCATCACGTCCATACGCTGCTCACATGTGTGCAACAACAAAACGGGCTAATGGCTGTGCCTCCTTCCGACCAAACAGTAGAGAAAACCGAGGCAGCAGATCTTCCTGCAGCCAGGAACCCTGCGGAGAGCCGAAGAGCCGTGCAGAAGCAGCTGGGGCTGGTGGAGACCTTCGGCTGCGCTGGACCCTGCAGGCACACAGCTCCTCGCTGCCCGTCCCCCTGCGCAGCAGGAGGTGCTGCCAGCTCCCGAGTAACGGGGTTCAGCTGCACCTTCCTCCTGCTGCTCCGCTCCCCTTCCCTTCCCTTTTCCCAGCACGAAGCCGTGATAACCTGAAGGAACAGATGCTACCAAATGCTCAGATAAGCCTGTTGTGCTGGATTTTTCCTTGAGTCATTATTTTAGAATAATAAAAGCCACATGCACCCCAGTTAGAAGGGAACTGGTTTGTGAAAAAAAAATGTATTTTCACTCAGGGCTGATTTTCGATCTAGATTATGCATTTCCCTGTTAGAAAAACAAGTGACTGCAGAGAGACGGCAGAGGGGCAGGGGGCTGTGCCGCAGCCCCCAAGGAACCACAGGCAGAGCTTGGTCCCGCGCAGGGACAGTGCCACTGGCCAGGTGACACTCGGCCCTGCGCTGCCAAAACAGGTGATGTGTCCGTGCACCTCCCAAATGTATTTATCTGATTTAAACTGCAGTACTTATAGACCAGATGTCCACCCCGATTCCTGATTTTAATGTTATTCTATGTAACAGAAAACAATGTATTAGAATTCTTGCACTCAGATTTACGTGAATAAAACCAAATACCGCTGGAACTTCAGAAAAGAACACGTTGGTATTTGCGAGACAGTAAAGTGAAACAAAACACCTTCAGCCCTCCTTAGTGTTTTAGCAATAAAATGCAATCAAATGCATGAATACCTGAGCCTCAAGCACCGCCAGCCGCGCACAAGGTCCGAGCAAACAATCCAGAGCACCTTCTCCAGCTCCGTTCTAAAGAAAAGCCCGGACTCATCCAAGAGAAAGACGCTTTTCTGAAACCTGTGTGGGCTCACGCTGCTGCTCATTTTCCACTAATTTGATAATCAACACTACAGCTCATCTTGCATACAGAAAAAATACACATTTGCGCAGGTTTTGTCTGGTCTTTCCACAAACAATGTTTATTTTACTGTGTTGAGATATAGCTCCTCGAATTTAAGATGTAAGCTGAGACGTGGCTGACTTCTATACAGTAGAAAGTGATTTTATGGAAAGGATTTGACTGAGCTCCAATGAAACTAGTAAAAAAGAACTTTCAAACACTGAAGAAAGTTACATTTTAATATTTGTAAGATAGTAACTGCAAATAAAACACTCTCTATGCAGCAGCAGTACAGATTTTTCTTTGTCAACCGAGTGTAAAGATTAAAATATATGAAGCCCTTAAAAAATCGGATGTGCAGCCATACACTTACACACCCAGAAAATCCATAAATGTTTAATAATTTATGAAAGAAACATGTGAATACCAGGAAAGGAAAACACTTGAAATATGCCTTCTAAGGAAATAAATAATAATAAAAGGAAAATTAAAAAGAAAATAAAAATGACCAGCTTCTCCAAATTTATCTGATGATTAATCACAAAATTGCTTCTAGAATAATGCATCTTAACCACACAGACCATCAGTCAAAACAAAAGCGTTGGCTCTCACACGGAGAAGCACATTAACCATTTTGCTGGCTGTCCTTCTTTATGTGCTGCTGTCGTGATCAACATCTCACAGCCCCGGCAGCAAACTCCGGGTTGTGGGGAACCCATGCACCCGCAGATGCTGCAAAGAGAGGAGAGGCTGGAGACACCGCGAGCAGCGGGACAAGCACCCGCCTGCGAGACGGGAAAGCGAGAGCACACGTGCAAAGGCCCCGGTACGGCCGATCCCTGCAGAAACGGCCGTTTGAACACAGAAACCCCAGCTCGTACCCAGGTCTTACAGCTCGTGGCGTTCTCGGGGCGTTTGAACTGAGGAGGTTTCTTGGTGTCAAACCGAGTGCTGTCGTGGCTTGTCAGAACCGTGTGTGTGAATGACCCACTCTGTTTAAAACACAAAGCCATCTGTTTCTTAAGTGATCGTACACTGCACCTCTGCCCCCCAGCTTTTTTCAATACATTTCTTGATGCTAATCATGAGAACCCTCCCCTTGATGTTTTCCAGAGTCCATACATCTTACTCTGGAGGCTTGACAACTGTTGGAGGCTGAAAGAGCAAAGACAATGGAATCCGCAGCCACTTGGCAGGTACCTGCACTGCTTTATGGCAACAGCTAATTTTCCGGGACAGGGTGGGTTTTTTGCATCATTTGAGGGGGATACTGTAATAAGATTCAGTTGTGAATCCTGGGTTTGTGCCTTGGTTTTTGACATCGTTTCCGAACTGCAGAGCAGCTTTGCAGTAAAGCTTGGCCATCGTTATCACTGCGTAGCTGGTAGGAAGAGCGAGTTCGCACACTCATCTGTGCCCAAGGAAAAAAAAAAAAAAAAGAGGTTCTTTCAACTGAAGGTACTATCTTTCAGAAAATTCAATTAAGGCTTTATACCAGCTTTTTGAAAAGCAACGCACACAACCTTATTCCAGCAGGAGACGGTTCTCGCACAAGCCTGCCCCGTGAAAAGGCACTGACACGCAGGCTGTTCCCCACAGGGTACGCCAGGAACAATTTGTAACATGGTTAACACTCAGCCACACAAACTTCCTCCTTGTCTCTGTGGGTTTCTTTGCCTCCCTCGATACACCTCTCTGATCCCGTTCCCTTTCCTCACACCCGCAGCTGCAGCTCTGTGTTACCATAGGGCCGGGCTGCGCCGAGGCACTGGCTGGGGATCTTCGAGGGATCGTCCCCAGGGATGCAGGAGGGATTGCAAGACATCACGAGTGTTTCAATAGGTGCTTTGCACATATTTTACAGTATCTCCCTCTATTTTTACCGTTTCAGGTTTTAGCTCTGCTGCTTCACTATTTGAGGGGCTATATTACTTCTCATTAAAAACCAGCTTGGTGTGTCGTCCGTACTGAAAGCCAACAAGGTCTCTCTGTAAATGCTCTTCCTCACCAGTGGCCAGGAAGAGCTGGACACAGTCCTGGGCCCACCACCGCCGGGGTGGTGACAGTCCCCGCCCGCTGCCTGCTGCCCTCCTGCCCCCGGTACAGCTGGCAGCGAGGCCCGTGGGGCGGCAGTGATGCCATTGTCACCTGGCACACCAACCCTTTGCCTTCTCCAGCGGCTTTGCTGACTGGAGGCGAGGTTCTCTGGCCACTCAGGCAGTACGGAGGACCCTGCCAAATTTTGCTTGGCTGTACTTAGTTTTTTATTTTTATCTTCTATGGCTTGTAAAAAAGCTTTTAAAAGACTGGACATGATTCTTTGTTTTCCCAACTGGTTCCACTTGTCCGTTTGCAACAAATTATGTCTTTTTTCCCCTTTGTCTCCAAAGGGGTTGAAATTAATGGGCTTATTTTAACCTATCTCAGATGAGTTTGATTCCATTACCAGGTTGCCTGGGAATGGTGCCTACAAGCAGTTGTTGCTTTAGGACCGTTATCACAGGACCAGCAAGGGGAGCTCAAGTCTTGTTTATGGTAGGTCCTACACTAATTATGCCTGATAGCTGGCTCTTTTTCAACCCTGTGCATGCCCAGAGCGGTGTGGCAGGTATGCACAAGACGGACCTGGGATGATTGCGAGGTGCGGAGCAGAGCAAGGGGGGAGCAAACCCTCCCTCGCGGGAGCGCGCAGCGACCGGGAGCGGTTCCGCCGCTGAACTGCGCGGGACGGGGGGCGGTGGGG
>NW_010105807.1:4268-6924 GCF_000699245.1 Pterocles gutturalis | reverse complement strand
ATCTGTTTCAGAACAACAGTGAAAGAGTGACAGGGTTTGTGTACAGCTGGTTTTCTGGGTCAGCAAAGAACTGAAGAAGACCTAGAAGCTCTCTGTCAGCTCTATCTCTCTCTTGGATGCCTGGGCACTTATCTCTTTTCATGAGTGCAGTTTCAGGACTCTCCCTGCTCCATGATCATTAGCCAGGAACAGGCTGGGCCCTGGTCACCAGGTGGTGAGCAGTTGCACTGTGTATGACTCATTTGTATATTTGCATATGTTACCATTATCATTATTATCATTATCATTATTATTTTCAGTTTTATCACAGTTTAGTTATTACGTTGTTCTTATCTCTACTGTTGAGTCTTTTTTTCCTTTTTTTCCTTCACCCCCTTAATTCTCTCCCCATCCCTGGGAGGGGGGAGGGTGAGTGAGTGGCTGTGTGGTGTTTGAAACTAGCCAGGATTCAAACCACAACACATGCAAAACCAGATAAGGTGTCTATGGCATCACAAAGATATTCAGAGAATTGTTCAAACCCTGTTCCAGTCATGATCTTTCTGCAATCAAAATCTAAATAATATGCTAGTAACAGTAATAACACAAGAAATATAAACTACCATAAAATCCATGTTGAAACCTCTTTTTATCTATGGAGGTTAAAGGTAATGCCATGTAGATGTAGATTTTCCACTGCCGATGCTTACATGGGTGTGAGCATACTAATGCCGCTCATGCCCAGAAGCAGAAGTTGGGTGAGCACATTGCAAAGTTCCTGGGAAGCAGTCTAGCTATGACTGCAGAGATCTGGATCAGAGTTAAATGCTTTCCATTTCTTTACAGATATTTGTGCATTTGGATACAAAATGAAATGTCCTCTAAATTGTGGATTTATCAGTTCAGACTCTCATTAACTTCAGCATCCTGTTCCAGAGATTCTGACACTGTCCAGTGACCTGGAAAGGAAAAATATTGGGATAATAATAAAACCAAAAAGCGTGCTGATAATTCTTTATCCTTCTGTGTTGTGTCATATGAATAGTTTTACACATGTAAATATATAAATTATTGTGCTTAATCATGCACTATTTGGAAAAACTCTTCAAGCTGGACAACTAGTTGAAAATAATGTAAGATATATTATGTCACTGAGCGCATATAAAATTATATGTTATTTGATATGTCTCATTGGGACTGTCTAATTTTATCCAAATATAGTGGAACTTAAGCAAGTGGTTCCCAGATCTAAATCCTGTGTGAAAATAAGAAAATAATAATATAAACAAGGAGGTTTTCTCAAGATGACAGTTTCTGCATCAGAAATTTTTTATACATATGAAGACCAACTACTGGCTCTTACCTTGTCCCTTATGCTTTGAATTTCTTAAAGTCTATGCCCCACAGAGAATGGGACATGCAGAGAAACAGTAACAAAAGTGGTATTGAATATCAAGATAGAATCTCTATGTGGATGCAAGATTAACTTGGTGAACCAAAGAGATAATCAGACCTGTAGAGTTTGACTTGTGGAAGACAGGTTCTGTGGAGTCTGTTATCAGTATTTATAGCTTTTTCCCTGTATGTAGGATAAGTGTTGGCATATGAAGAGACCATAAGTTTCTTATTACTTCTTACTTGACCATTAATTCTATTCAGATTTGTCTATCTGATTATTACCAAAATGGTCAAAACCACTTCGACCTCCTATTTATCTTAGCTAGGACTTTTCTTAATTTTCAGAAAATCAAAGTTGATTTGTTTCATTTTAGTCACACAGTGAAATAGCAATACTCAAAATTAAAATAAGTGTTAAAACCTGAAGTCATGCTTTCTAGGAAGACATAAGAACAGCTCCTTTGAAAGAGCTTTTCCTGTTTTGCCTTGTACTTCCTTGGTGCATTAATACTGCCCTCATTTTTTTTTTATTAGTTAAAGGTATTAAGTTATGGTCGAAATCTTTCATCTGTTTTTTTTGCCTATACAAGCACACATGATGAATTACTTGCTGAAGAACTGCCTAGAGAATTAGCAAGAGCTGCTTCTTAGATCCTCTGTAATTCATTGCTCCAGTATAAATAGGTTTCTTGCTTTATTTTCTACTCTTGCACTTACTATGCTTTGCTCTTTATTTTAGCAAATGCATGCATGCATGGCAAGCCATACCATCCACATCCTGTCATTCATAATTTTAAGGGTGTTATCTGTCATCTAAATTATAGTATAAAGGTCAGAGTTCGGATATTACAGCTCAGCATATGGATGTGACCCTGACCTAGATCCAAGCTGGAATGGAAATAATGAGGGAACATTTTTATTTGTAAACAAAACATGTTTTTGTTTGCTGCTGGACTCTAGGGAGCTTTCTGAAGACAAATACAGAGCTATAATCTCTGTCACCAGCAGTGAAGGGAGGAAAAAGAGAGGGGAGGAAGGAGAAGTAAATTATGTATTTAGCTGAAAGGACTGGAACATCAGAGATTGTAAAGCAAAACCTTTCGGTGCTGACAACTTTTAAGTCCCTTCTTATTTTCCATGCAATTGTGTGTGAGAGTGTCTCAGTGTTTTATAACAGAAAGGCTTGGTCTAGGGAACAAAACCCAAAAAACTTGTTCAGAATTAACCTGAAATGGTCTATATGTAGCAGCACTACTTTGTATATCTGTTTCATAACAAC
>NW_010105807.1:0-4237 GCF_000699245.1 Pterocles gutturalis | reverse complement strand
AGAGTGTCAGGGTTTGCGTACAGCTGGTTTTCTGGGTCAGCAAAGAACTGAAGAAGACCTAGAAGTTCATCAACATATTCATGCCAGAGTACAGGGGTTCAGCTTGCTTCAAACAGTCAGAAAAGCTGACAACATTATCATCTCTGTAATGATAAGAAGCAACTGGGGATATGAAAGTATTTCTTTAGTGGTGGTTTGAAAAAATGTCCCATAGAGCCATAAATCTTCTAAAACAGCAAGAGATGTTCTCTGTACTTGTTTTGCCCAATCATTTTATTGGTTAGCGTTTTCTGTACACCATAGGGAGTTTCAAAAAGGAGCCTTTATTTACTTTGAAACAAAACCAAACACTGCTTATGACAGTGAGAAAAGAGGAGATTCCCATTTTACACAGAGCACACTTGAGAATACTGTACCCTCATGTCTTCAGACTGTGTATGTTCACAAGGTATGTTATCATTCGGGATTGCTCAATGTTTTCTTTTAGAAGGCCTTATTTAGTTTCTTAGTTTTAAACTTTTTAGTTGGAAATTTTTCATAGTATTTGCTGCTGTTCTTGGTTTTTCATAGCAGTTTAAATGAGATGTTTCATCCATATCCAATAAGGAAGTTAGAAGGAACATGGTTTTTCTCACATTGAAACAATCTAATGTTCATTTCATTGAGAAAAACTGCTGTCTTTGCACTGAAAAGCTTTAATCTGATGGAGGAGTCATCCGCCAATTAATGTGGTGGGCAGGAAGTGCCATTGGGAAATAATGGATAAACCTCTAGACCTTTCCTTGAGATAGTAAGAATTTAACACAGAATATATATCCCTGCATAGAAGTAAATTGCTTTGAGGACATTAAACTGTCTCAAGATTACGTTGCCTGAGCCTGTTTCATTCTGTCATACAGTCCACCTACACACTTTGTAGCTGAAGAGTAGCTAACATGCTACAGAATTATGACTGTAGAGTGGCACACTTACTCTTTCCTGAAAGCATTATTCCCACAGACATTACTGTGGTGGAAGCCAAAAGAATGAAAAGTATAAAACCATCTATTGTCAATTTTCCACCCAACTGTCAGCATATGGGAGAAGTGGCAGGACAATACAAAAATGAAGAATAAACTTAGTGGAGAAGAAGAGATGCAGGGACATTCATTGAGATAACAAGAAAGAGGGCAAGGAATGGCAAAGAGACAAGAAGCTAGTATAAAAGTAAAAGGACAGAAGAAAGTGTGCTACTGTGGTACTGGACATAGCTATTGCATATTCCTGATTTATCATTACATTAACATGACCAGTAAGAAAAAAAAAATGGTAGCCTGTATTGTTGTTTAGTTATTAGTTTGTATTTTGTTTACTGACTGTATTTGTGATCCAAGCACAAGATCCAAACTTGCTGTGATCATTTTCTTTTCACATATTTGCATACATAAAAAGAGTTCCAAAAACATTTTACGTAGCTTTTGTGTTCATTCTAGAAGCAAGTCAAGAAGCATCTGAATGAAAAAAAAAAAACAAACAGAGCAAAAAGGATATGCGAAATAAATACAAAATTATTTTTTGTGAAGTGTACATTTAAGCACATAGTAGACAATATTGTCTGAGCAAAGGCACCACTGACAATGAATATTTTCCACATGCTTTTATAAGATTTTGTCTGGCTCTGGGTTCCACATATTATCAGCTTTTGTCTTTCTTGAGCTGCTTTGACCCTTTGACATATACTACCTCCACAGCCCATGTGATTTAATTTTTCAAGTGGAATTAAGTGGTCTGGGTGCATCACCTTATTGCACCCATTTTAAAAATAGAATTTTGTCTTAATTAGTGTCTTAAGAGAATAAACACTCTGCAAGTACTGAGCCACTGATGTTCTCTAATCTTTGTCATTTTTGGATGGTCTAGTTGGTGATTGACTTGTGCAGGGGATAGAGGGGGAAATAGATTTGTTTGTCCATTTGTTTGAAGAAATCTTAAAAAAAATAGAAATAGAGGTGCTTTTGAGTTATACATTTCACCATGGCTGGATTTAAAAAAAAATATTGGCAGAAAAAAATGCATCTGCAATTTGAACACATTTTTTCTAGCAAAATGTTGCTAGAAAATTGCTAGAAAATGTTATGCATAATGTGAGAGAGAAGGAGAGAATATTCTTTGCAGAGCTTGCATTATTGAGTTTCCTTCAATGGGATGCTGAGTGTATTTTTACTTTTCAAAGCCACTGCTGCATTTCTACTTTGACACGATCTACGTAAGTGAGTTAAAAAATTTAATTTGATTGAAAGTGAGTGCAATAAAGTTTTTAATTAGGTGTCCTGCTCCGGCAGGGGGATTGGACTAGATGATATTTTGAGGTCCCTTCCAATCTCTAACATTCTGTGATTCTGTGAACATCTTAACTGCTTATATTTAATTTCATCTCATTCATTCATATTGGGTGTATTATCTGCATCAACATTTTATAGCATCAAGATCTATTTCTTTTCATTACTCCAGCAATAACATCATAAATTATCATTAAAGTCCAACTAGTGCACAGGATAAAATCCTCTTTTAGTAATATTAATCTATATTTCATTAATTTTAGTTTTAGGAATAAATTACTTTATTTTAACTTGTATATCAGATTGTTTCTTGTTGGTTTTGGCTTCACAGTCAGAATTTCTAATAAGTTATTCACATCAGCACAATAAAACAATATTTAACTAACTGTAAGATTATTATTGAATAAACTTTGTTAGTTTACATGATTTCTAGAATCTAAAATTTATTTTCAGTGACTCTTTGGCGAATGTTGATGCTCCAGCACAAATACAAATAACAATATTTGAAAGCCTTCAGGAAGAAAGAGTGATGCATCTGAGTCAGGTTTGTGACTCATTGAGGGGAGATGATACAGTTTGCAGATGGTCTTGGACATTCTTGAATGAACCTTTTAATTGCACAAGTTATTCTGTGGGTTATAGTCATAACATAACAAATTTTTAGGTAGTAGCTTAAAGAATTTAATATATGGACTCTAGTTCGGGCACTAAAGCCATGCGTAATTTCATCTGTAATAAGGAACAACTAAAGTCAACATACTGACCAAGAGACAGCATAACAAAAGCAATTCAGGGTGGTGTCTTGTCCTTCATGCATGTTCAGGAATTAAAGACATAAAACTGAGTGGAGTGCTTTTCAATAGTTTGAACCTAAAAAGAATCTTCAGGTTTCTTTTTTTTTTTTTTTTTTAATAAAAAGAAGAAGGTGGCAATCCTTTAAAAAAAAAAAATTTGTTGATTAGAACACAGAAAATTTTCTTCCATTCTGATGGCCAGTGACTTTAGGATTTGCCTAAAGAGTCTAGATTCAACTCCTCATGCTGTGTGAGGAGAAGATAATGTCTATTTCCTTTTATCCACTGATGAGCTGAACACCATAGTATAGGATGTTCTGGCCTGAGGCTTTTGAAATCATGCCTACTTAAAGTCTTGCAATATTCTTGGTACATTTAATACTAGCTGTGCAAGAGAAAGAAAATAAAATCTTAACTGTGTACAGTAATAGCTACCGGGCAATAATCTGTCCCTTAAGAACATGTTTTCCTAATATTTTAATAATTTAACTTAAAATGCTTAAATATTAATTGTATCAGACACTGAAGTACAGCTTTCTCTTGTCTATATGAATATCCTAATATGTAGAGTTAAAAAACTATTCTTCTGTCTCTCAGTCAGGAAATATTTATGTCTATCATTTAAGGTGCAGTAACATCAAGTGTAGGGCTAAAAGATGGGGCTAAAATCCTCATCAGAGTATTTTATGTTCCTTCAGTTCTCACTTCCTAAATACTGGACTCTACCATCTGAGTTCCTCTTGTGATTCTACTGCTGTTCATTTGTATGCACATTCTGAGCAGGAAAATGAGGGTCATTAGAGGCAGTCAACATGGCTTCACCAAGGGGAAGTCATGCTTGACCAACCTGATAGCCTTTTATGAGGACATTACCAGGTGGATAGATGATGGTAAAGCAGTAGATGTGGTCTATCTCGATTTCAGTAAAGCATTTGACACCGTCTCCCACAGTATCCTCGCGGCTAAACTGAGGAAGTGCGATCTGGACGATCGGGTAGTGAGATGGCTGGAGAAAAGAAGCCAGAGAGTTGTGGTGAATGGGATGGAGTCTAGTTGGAGGCCTGTATCCAGTGGAGTCCCCCAGGGTTCGGCATTGGTATATTCATCAACGACTTGGATGAGGGA
>NW_010105806.1:4454-32161 GCF_000699245.1 Pterocles gutturalis | reverse complement strand
CACCACAGCTGCGGGAAGGGCGGGGCGGGGCCTCTCCCGCGGCTCCTCCCCCTTGTCCCAGTCTGTCGTTCGTTCTGTCCTTACACATGCCTGTCCCACTGCAGTCAGACTAGATAAGAGGTGGAGCACTGTATGGGTGTTAGGTGCTTACCTGCTTTTCTCATTTGGAGTGTGTTGTACCAGATCATCTGCCGCTGCCGGGCAGCCTGGTGCCTTTGGAGCTGCGGGGATGCAGAGTGACTTTTGCCGCCTGCTGATCTGGTCGTGCTGGCTTCCAGGGTCTATTTTTTAGGGCAACGTTTTCCCCTGAACCTGTGCACGCACCTCTTGTTCTACTCAGAACTAAGTGTTATTCTAAAAGTTACAGCGTTTCAGTTCCACATCACGGGACTTGGCAAACCTATTGTCTGTAGAGAAACGCTTGCAGGAGTAGGAGTTGTTATAAATCGCATGGTTACTCTGAAGGAGTGCAAATGGGGAAAACAGCAACAGACTTAAATTTTTTATTTGGGGTACAAAGAACACAGACATTCAATTTTACAAATACTAATGGAAAATCAAAAGAGGAATTAAAAGTATTGGTTTTATCACACCTGGAATGCTCAGTTTGTACCTATACAGCAAGACCCTTACTAATCTATAATAAGAGTTCTCAAAATATTGTGTGGCCCTGTGAAAATGAAACCATTTTTTTCTTCCTAGGTGTGGACGGACTGTACTGTATCTTTGCTCCATTGCCTGTTTGGTGAGCATTGTTCGTTTCCTGATGCAGGTCTCGGGAGCACGCAAGGAAGACGTGATACCACTGCTCCACGGGGCAGAGCTGTCCTGTGTTGCCAGTGTTGTATGAAGTTAGTTGTAAAGTTATGATGGCACTGTTGACAGGTGATGTTTTCATAGCAACCCAGTGTTCTGCAGTCTTTTGAGAAATTAAACATCCTATTTTTTTTTTTTTAAAGTAAGTTCCCATGTGTGTAATGACAAGGTTAGAAATGCAACTGAATTACATCCCTCAGTGTCTGGAATGCCAGAAGACACAGTCATTGTTTATTCTTCAGTCCCATAACTAGGATAATATTGGACTGGGGAAGGGGTCTGCCTCCTTATTATGTAATTCCTTTGATTAGCAATACGACCTGACACTGGACTGTATCCTACTGTAGTAGCTCTGTATGTGGACAGGAGTGTCGTGCATGTGAGAACACGCTGCTGCTCACAGTGTCCTTCCCTCACAGAATGCAGCAGCCCCTCCAGTGTCCAGACTTCTGAAGCCAGGAGCCACTGCCTGGCATGGACACCTCTCTCAAATCACAAGGACTCACACTTCTGTCCTTGCTTTGTACCATTCATAAATGGCCCATGTTCCTTCCCTCCTGTAGGCTGCTGACACCTGAAGTAACAGATTTGCTGAGGTGTATATTCTCTCCTACATTGGACCTCTCGGGTACAGTCTAACTGAGAAGGAAAAGTGGGCTTACTGGTTTTATGTGGCCCTCTGTATGTACATCTATGTGTGTGGATGGACCAAGACTTCTGAGCATCTGAACCTCCAAGAGAAAATAAATATTTTGTTTAATGCCTTTGAAAGAAATTTCCTATGTCTGTAGAATAGCTCTATACTGTTCTGTCTAGAGAACAGGGCTTTCTCTCTTGGGTTTTATAAAATGTACTCAAAATGGGGGCCAGAGAGGAAATCAATGATTGGAGACGCTATATGCTGATTTACAGATAGATTAGGGATATAAACATTACAACCAATATGGATGTTTGTGCATTATATGTACTGTCTGTAGTGCTTTCATCTTATCCATAAGCCTAAATCATATCAGAGATTCCTGAGCATTCAAAAATAGGAAATGTTACATAACTGATAAAGAATAGAAAGATTCTGAGGAGTATAACTGCCTTCTTGGGCGTGTATCAAACCCATGACTGTAAAGAATGGAAAAAGAAGTTCATGGAGTTCAAGCTTTTTCTCCTTTGTGAAAACAAGAACAACCTGAAAGGTGGTGTAAGTTTTATAATTCAAATAGCTCAACTGCCTTTCTCTAGAAGTTGGAGGAAAGAACATCTTATCCATACCACTACCACTTACATGTATTTAAAAACAGACAACACAAAGACTGTGTATTCATGATGTGTCTTGCACAGTGAATACAACTGTGATAGTTTATGACATGTCCAAAAGAAAAAGAGTACCCCTATCTTCTGCTCTGACAAAAGGTTTTGTTTGAGCTGAGTGTACTTGAAAAGGAGAGGGGCAAAAGCACAGCTGAAACCAAGCCATATTGTTCCCCCTACTCTAATTTAGCTGAAAGAATATAAATTCCCAGCTGAAACCTTGAGACAATCAAAAAGGGTTCCTTCAGTTAGACTGGATTTTTCACAAATGAAGTATGTGAGCAGGAATATCTTCCCCAACATTTTCTTTGTGCAGTGTCTTTTTATGTGGCTATCATGTAGACAACAGCAGGGAATTCCACTTAAGTAGATCCTTAATGGATTTAACTAATGGTTTCTTTGTGATGCTCTCAGACAGTTCTCCTGTAATGTGGATCCTCTAAATATTTAAATCCACCGTTGAAGCATTTAATAGGAAGAAAGTCTCCCACCACTAGAATAAAGAAAAGGCTTTCAGCTGGAAACAATACCAAAACAAAATCTGATTTGTACAACTGCTTCAAGGATCTAAGCCCACTAACTCTCTGAGGCAGCTGATACATCAGGGACCTGGGGTGCCAGGTAAACAACAAGCAGTCATTTGTATATTGAGACAATCTCTGTTCTTTCCTGTTTCTTTATATCCTCCATATTTTTGAGGACTGTTTGTAGTGATTAATGGTTTGAGTGAACAATAAAGCTGGTAAATTAATATTGCTACTTACTGTTGGTACAAAGTAACTGCCTAACCCCAGGGCTTGTGGAATCTTGAAAATAATGGATAGGTTAACCTGGGACACTTCTCCTTGTTTTGAGTCTTTCTTCTGACACTGCCTCAAAGTAATCTTTCTCGCTGTTGTATCCATTATCCTCTCATTTTATTCTTTTTACAAGTGAAGCCTGATGTTTCTCCAGTTTTTCATAAAATATTTGAGCTGGAAGGAAAAAACCTTTTAGAAATCTTATTCATGTATTGTCAAGACCCAATTTTTTCTCTCCTGTCTCTTGCTTGGGAGGAACAGTCACTTCAGAAACGAACGCTGCTCTTTAAGCTGTCTGCTTAGCCCTGGATTTTACGATGTTTTCCTTGCACAAAGAACAAAATCTCTGTTTTCAATCTAGATTGTTTCTGAAAATGAGAAATAATAGGAAAATAAAGGCTCCCTGTAGCTTGCATTCAACAGAACAAAACCATAGAGCTGCAATTACCCCACAGCAGCTTTTGTGGTATATAAGATACATCCCCTACCTTTTGAATACATAGGACTCCTCAAAAAGAGTAAGTATCACTCTCAGCTAAATACATCTGTTTATTCTTCTCTGCACAGGTTGGGCAGGGAAGTTTATTTCTGCAGATTATATTAATACATTTACAGAAATTTTCTGCAATCACTTACAATCCATATTGTCTAAATCCATCTGTAATTTTTTCCATATATAGCCCCTAAACATAGCCACTTAAAAATTTTTACTTTCTGATATTTCTGTTATACAATTAATTTCTGCATTTCAGTCACGTGGCATTACTACATATACAAGCATGAATTCTGAATTCCTTTGTGCACAACCATGGTGTAAATAATACACAATATAAGCAGCAAAGTTTCTCACTTGCTATGGAAACTGGCCATCCAGAAAGCATGCGCTGGAGCAACTTATCCAAAATGTCACCATCATTTGGCTGTAACGGGAAGGTTCTCTAATAAAATGAGCATGCACTTAGTGCGTCTCAGTGCTGTTAGGGATAATGCAGAACTATCAGCATGTTCTTCTCACGCTTGTACTTTACGTCGCATGGATACCCTCAAAGGCTCAAATTAAAGGCTTTCTTGCTATCCTGTGCACTGCCAGAAATGGAGTGCCTGTTTTTAAACCAAGTGCCTGATTCTTTGTTACTCTCTATCTCCTGCAGTTATGTAAACCAAAGAGAGTCAATGGAAAATGGCTGTTGGATATTAACATCTATGTAAATCAGTGCAGATGCTGAACTGATAGCATTTTGTATCGCTTTGCAGAATGGAATATGACTACCTGAAGTTAAAAATGGGGTGAAATTTATTTAGGGTGAAGGAAAGCAATAATGAGTACACAGGAACTGCTGTTACTTAGAACCACTCAAACTATTTAGGGTGAAGGAAAGCAATAATGAGTGAGTACACAAGAACTGCTGTTACTTAGAACCACTCCAACTTTTTTTTCCTGGTGCCTGGGTATGTTATTTGCATAGTGGTTAAAAAACACCGAATGCAAGTATTAAATTCCTGATAAAGGCTTCATGAGCACCTGACTCCTGTTTGTGCCTTTGAAAACCTCCCATTCTTACCTATTTTTAAAATGTATTTCCTTTTGAAGATGTTGCCTATTTTATCCATGAGAGCAAAGAAAGGATATAGTACTAGTTTAAATTGGTATAGGAGCAAATGCCTCCAAAAATAGCATTTTTTTTTTTTTCACAGAGGCCCATCTGTGAATTGCTGCTTTGTGCTGACCCACAATTTATGCAGCTTTTGGCCAAATCTATGAGACAGAGCTCTTCAGATGGCTTAAAAATAGTTTGTAAGTGTTACAGGCATTCAGTCAAATTAGTCACTTAGTCAAATCATCCTTTCAACTGGTGCTTTCAGCAAATGGTTAAAACAGCGTTTGAGGAAGGACCAGGTGTATGACCTAATGCCTGAAAGCAGCTCATGCTCAATGACATAATCCTAAGAATAAATGTATTGTAAGTGTATGGCCAAACTCAAGAGAATATCTGTCATCAAGTAGCTGGAAGTGCCACATGGTTTTTGTATCACTGTGTTTCAGCTGGAGCCACTGAGACCTGTGCAGGACTTTCAGCTCCTTCTGAGAAAAATACCACCTACTGCTGCAGCGCTTCCTGGATCCAGGGCAGATACTCTTAAGAAAGTCTTAACTAGCAGAAGTAAAATCTTGGTGGATATCTTCTCTTGTAGATGGAAGAAACTCAAAATTCACAGAAATTTAAATATGCAGCTTCTACTGGCATATATTCAATGGGTTGTGGGACAGATCCTCTTGCCACATTGTGGCAGCATATCTAGACAGAGGAGGACTTTGGGAGTCCTGTGTATAGGGATCAAAGTCTGGGTCCATCAGTGGCATACATGATGCCAGGTTAATCACTTGGCCTCTTTATGCCTTGTTTCTACTAGTGTATCAGGATAGTATGGAATACGGACATTTGGAAGAAAAAAGCTTGGAAGAAACAAACTATACTATTACTATTGCAGTGACAATTACAGTTGTAGTTGTGCTCTCAGAACTCACAATCAATAACACACCCTTTATTTAAAGATTATTCCAGATTTCTCTGAGAATTCCTCTGGGACTGACCCCCATTCTTCATCTCTATTTCTGTCTTCACTGTGAATATGCGTAGCTCTGTCATTGCTATTTTCACAGGTAACTTCTAACTGGACCCATTGTCCTTGTCTTCCTCCTTGCTCTTGCAAATCAGAGCTTTTGCTAGAGTTCCTTGCCTGTTGATATTTTTCTTTTCCTGGACAATGGTGTGTCTCCATTTACAGTTTTGAAAACTAGCACTTAAATGGATTGTTAAATCACTTCTGGAAACTGGGCCTAAAATAAACGGTTATAGTCTATTAAAAGCCACATCAACCTTTTGACCCTACTCTTGCCTCTTTTCAGAGGCATGTTAGGAACAGCTGTGTATACATACTGAATGTACTCTCTATTTTCAGAGCCTTTCCTAGGGCCAGTCCTAGTATTTGAGCACTCATTGCAACTCTGTGTTCAAATCCATCCTCTCTTGCTAACCCTGGAACTAACTTCTCAGCTTTCCTCCCGCAGTTTCCTGCCTCTCTCGCAGCCATTGCCACGACAGTCTGCAGGTGCTACCTCCCCTCTCCTGCACATCACTCCCCAAGCACTCTGCATTACTCCTTTCAGTGGTGAGCCCTCTGACCTTCTGTAACTTCCCCTGTTCAGCTGAATAGCTGTTAGCCAGCTAATTTTTGCAAATAGCAAAAAAAAAAAAAAAAAAAAAAAAAAAAAAATTGATGTAATGACACTGTTGTATTAAAATTGGGGAATGAAACATTGGACAATGATGAACCAGAGCTCACGTCAGCATGGATTTTGCCATTTCTAGGGAGGAGGGGGATTTATGGTCTTAATTTCTCACAAATACTGGGCAATGACACTTTCTGAAAAAGTAAACATCCTTAATTTTTTGTTTTGGGGAAAAAAGGAAGGAAATTAATTGTAATAAAATGAAAATAATAATGCAGAATGGAACCTGTTCTGTGGCCACAGTAGCAATGGTGAATGTGGCTCATTCAGCAATCACCTCTTCTGGCAGCAGATGATGACTAGGATTTTTCTTGTTCCTGGATATTTGGTGCTTGTGGAGCAATAGAGGTCTGTGAGGCCTCATCTTGCACCAGATTCTCAACCTAGTTCCAGAGTTAAAGGGTGAAGAACAAGAAGGGGGAATGAATTTTTCTGCAGTCTTTCTTCCAGGAAGGGAAGAAAAGTGCGAACAGCAGCAAGTAGAGATGGGTTTTTCCTCTTCTTCCCCAATACCGCAGTTGAATCCATGCCTGGGACATTCACCGAGAAACCCTTCTTGTAGCCTCCTGGTCTGGGAGGTGACAGACAGTGTCACAGCTTGTTTTGTCATTCAGGGGCGAAGGTGCTGTTTGAACAAATCCCTCAATGCCTTAGACAGGGAGGCGAGGGTAGGAAAAGAGATCTTTCACATTGTCTTTATTTCTTGTGATGTGGAGTTCATATCCTGGTGTATTTCCATGTGTATGTCCCTTGATGTCAATGGAATTAGTGCCAGGGAGGGAGCAGGGAGGAGATCTCTCAAGGGCCTCTTGAATTTGTGAAGGCAGTGAAATAGTAGATCTGAAAAGGAACACTAAATTGAAATGGGGGGGTGGGATATTTCAGCTCCTTAGTGATTGTTAAAAATAACTATTACTCTGTGAGTGTAAACAGTACTGAGCATGCCATGCTTAAAATGAGATTGAGCAAGATGCTTCTTCACAACCCAGTTATTATACATGGTCATCTACAGTCATTGCTTTTTAGACTGAGGCTTTTAAAGTGTGTGAAAAACACTTTATACTCCCATGTGTGTCTAAGTTGATTTCACACAGTCCAGTCCTGTTGCCATGTGCAATCATTCAGTGATTATTTTGCGTGCCTTTCTAATGTAAGACTCTCTGAGCAATGGCAGGTATTTCATTGATTGCTCTTTTTGTAAAGTATCAGCATTCGGCCAGTAATCAATTTATTACTAAATGTTGCTTGGAATGAGCAGCTTTCTCCCTGACAGTAATCTCATCGGTTGTGAAAAGATGTGATCAGGTGACAATGAGACCTTCTCAATAACACCACAGTAAATCACACTCAATAAGAATAAAGAGTTCTGAGTAAAAATAATTCCATTTTCTATTAACAAAGTCCTTGGCAATTGGCAGTCAGTGCAACAATGGCAGTACTGCAGACATTGCTGGAAAAGTGAGCAATTGTTGTCCAAAACAGAAAAAGTTAATAGGAAGCGCAGTCTAACTGTGCTTTCTACATATACTCATTTTTCACTGCTAGCTCTGACAACCTTTACTGGAGTGTGTATGTCCCATTTTAAAGCTTCTCTCTCTTTGTTGCTCTGAAACTGTCAGGTAAAACTTAATCCATGGTATCTGTAAAGGGAGCAATATCCAACTTACCTCCATTATAATATACTTTAACAATTATGGTACATATTTTTAATATCTTTTATATATTTTTATATCATTTATATCTTGCAGTTAGCATTACATTTGTTTATTTACAGTACGGTACTGCCATTGTGTCTACAGGACAAAAAGTGGTCTCATGGCAGGAAGATCTGTGACTGTGCCAGTATTCTCAAAGGGCAGATAGTTCCATGTTCAGCTTTCTGCTTCCTGTACTGGCATCTCTCATTCTTGTTTCAGACAGTTGTTTCAGAGAGGTGCCTTGAGAAGCCATGTTAGTGTAGGCTGAAGAGTTTCCTAACTCTCTCTGACCTGTCCCGCAAAGGGCTTTGAAAATAGATGAGAATCTTAAAAATCATTAAATATAGTGGCTTAAGAAGATAAACAATTTCTGTAGTGTAAGAACTGCACTTTGAATGATGGAAACTTTTAAAGTCTCCTTCGCTGATGCATACAATCCTTTGGAAGCTGCAAGCATGGCCATACTGTATCCAAGACACAATGTCATTGCGCCCAAGACTGGATGCTTCTCGACTGAGTTTGGTCAAGTCAGGCTGTTACTGCAGTACTTTATTCAATTGGCTTCAGTCTTCACATGTTGATTTGAAATAAATTATTTTGTCACAAGTGCTGGTGGACTCTAAGATAACCTCCATCATGCTGGTACATTGGCCTCTGCCTGAGTGTGCAGATGACGTGAAATAATAATTCAAAGTATTGAGAACTTCCATATTTATATTGATTATGGTAATCACAGCCAGTTAAGCATTAATTCTGACATTTTAAGTCTCTCAGTCATGAAGTATTACTTCTGGTAAAATCACTGAAGAACAAGGATCAAATTATGAAGACCTGCAGTGCCTATTTTGAGTGGCCTATATTATGTCATGGATAGGCGTGGTTGGCTATTTAGGATACCAAGGAAGGCTGAGACAGGACCATACTGTATTTTCCTCCATGAGCTCCCAGCCAACAAGTAACCTCAACAAAGAAAAATGTCCATGATATATCAGTTCTTTAAATCAACCATCATACTCAGGACAGGTGCTTTCTCAAAACTCATACACGTCTATGAAATAAAATGTGCAATATTATTTTAAAATAAAAAATATTTTCCTTTGCATTTCTGCAGACTTAAAATGTCTAAAGAAATTTTCCTGAGATTTAAAAGAAGCTGCCTTTGGCTACAAAGTGTGAATGCAGAGTTTTAACCCCCAAGGTGATATTTTCAAGCAAGATCTTATCAAACAGGGAGCTGTCATGAAAATTTTTTCCTCATCCTATCTGTTACCAGTGGATGGTAGGTCTTCCTTTCATCTTCCGTATGATACCTCCCAGAATTGCATCTGAGTCAGCCATTAAATTCCTGATTGCTAATTAATACAAGTTATTATTTATTGTTATCATTAAAGAAGGGCAGGGTTGCCTTCATCTGTCTGGAGGGTCTGCCATTGTATCTGCTCTGTGCATTGCTACTACAGTGGAATTGAATACGCCTCAGCTTCGTGCAGATGCACTGTGTCAGAAAACATCTGCTAGCTGCTGATTTTATGCATATTACAGAGACTTTATGTACTGTTAAATGGACCACTTTTTCATTCCAAACCATAATTTTCCATGTGGCATCATTTGGTCTGTCCTCACTCCAACATTTGGTTTGATCAAGTAATTTCTTCCTACCCCATATGTGTATTGTAACTTCCTCTGTGGCTCTGTATGTGGGTGTCCTGTCTGTGAATGAAAATCACTACAGTGCTCCTGACATTATAATAGGGTAGTAGGGCAAAACAAGTCATTTTAATCAATATACTTTATTTCCATTAGCTTCTTTCATCACTGAGCTTTAGTCTAGACAACTGAGGTCTGATAACGCCAACTGCTACCCAGCTACATAGTAGAATACCATAATCAAATGCCCTTTTCCTGAAGTCCCAAAGATACTTACCAGGGTACCAGGTTTAGAGCTTAAAGGCAGCTAGTGAGGAAAGGCATGTCCCCCACACAGAACTCCCCTGTGCCTGTACACCAAGCTTCAAAGTGGAAGAGGCAGAGGGGCAGCTCATTTGGGTCACTGCTTTTTGGGGACACATCCGTCTGAGCCCTGCTGTGACCCTCCTGGGAGTTGAGCTGCAGGGCCATGGCAGCAGAGGGTGCAGGAGGCAGAATCTGGAAAGTGCTCAAAAGAGGCTTATTCCCTCTGGGGCTAGGGCACACTTCGCCATAAATTGTTTTGCTTTGGTTTTCTTGTACCATTTAACTGTATATCCCCTACCTTCTGCTGAGAGTGATGCATGCTGCAGTGCCATCATTCCCCCATGGTTAAACTTGAAATTACTGTGGAGAGAGTTAGAGGCAGACTGATCATGACTGCTCTGCATGGGCTGTGGAATGATGACACTTTGCCTGTCCTTTCCTAGGAGTTCTTGAAACAACAAATCTCTTCTGTACCTGTTGACTTGCACCTCACAGGGATTTGTACAGCTCTAATTACAACAGGGAAAACAGTACTTCTTTAGTAACCTTTGGTCGTGGTAACATTTCTAGAGGCTACAAAGAGAAAGATGTAAATTGTGAGTAACACCTACCAATAGTTTCTTATATATGGAAGTAGCAGGACGAGGGGCACATGCTGCTGGGGAAACATTTTTGCCAAATAAAACATCACACAGTCCTTCTTGGCATGCAGAAAACTCCATTGCTACATTTAAAAAAAGCAGAGATTTTGCATATTTAGTGATTCTGACAAGTTTGAATAAATATGGTTTGTTAATAATAATAATTTTTTAAAATGCACATTTAGATAGCTCTTTTAATCTTCAAAGCACTTTATAAATACTAGTTTGTTAACTAATCCTTGCAACATCCTTGTGAGGTGGAGAATTATTATCCAAACATTAGAGGTATATAATGGCATGCAGTGCACCAATTTCCAGTAACTTTTTAACAATGCACTGAGGTCTGCTAGATGACCTTTATCTCTGTATATCTGGAATATCATACACTGACATAAATGCATATAAAATCAGTAATTTCTTATATGAAAACAGAGTAAATATATCACTTATGTATGTATAATTCTCTCCAATGCATTTTCTCAAAAAACCAGTCATTATCATTTAGTTGTGCTTGAGGTAACAGTCAGGGAACCCAGCAGTGATGGTGGTGGGGATACTGGGGTATAAGGCGCTAAGCTCATTTCTATGTGTGAGCGAAAAAGGCTGGTTCCTATCCCAGGTATTTTGCAGTCTAAGTATATGATAAGAGACAACAGATGGATACAACAAAGTGACAGAGACATGACGAGGTTACAGCGAGAGGGTTACAATTCCTAGAAGAAGTGGTGGTCATAGCACACCAGCTGTTTAACCATTCTCAGACAATTTTTTAGTCATCACAACAGTGAGAGTAAGAGAATGATTTGAAGGAGGATGACAAAGTGACTAGGCAGACTTTTGTAAGGTCTTCTTCATGTATGGAGGTGGAGGCATGGGGAAAATGCCTTCATAAGAAAACGGGATGAAAAGCATTTCACCTTTGGTAAAAATGAGGTGAGAGCTAAGGACTGTAATTTACCAGATGAAATCATGATGGATGAGACAGCGATAAGCTCTGAAGAGAAAAACTGAAGTGAATTTGAGTCTGAAGAGAAATGCAAGGTATAGGAATGCAGTGACAGCACAGTGCAGTGACAGGAGTGAAGTGCCAAGACAGAAGACGACAGGAGTGTTTTGATAGAGCTGTTTGGTAGAAGGTATTGCAGTTCTAAGGCTGTAAGAGCATCTGTTTTTCAAAGTCTTCAGTGAAAACCCTGTGTTTCTTGGCTATTCTACAGGAGGTTGCAAGGACAGTCTTCTGACACTGACTTTCTGTGGCCTCCATGGCAGGGACCCCCATCCTGTGCTTTGCAGCTGTTTCAGACCTGTGCACGAGCAGCTTGCACGCTTGCTTGGTGTTCAGCTAAAACACTCCCTGTGTTTGCATATGTGCCTTAAGACCCAGTTGAAACACAGGGAGGGAGTGAAGATTTACATACTACATTCACCTCTGGTCAATGTGGCCTCCGTTCTTCACTGTTCATGGTAAAGCCCTCTCCACACACCACTCCCGAGGCTACAGATACCTTGCCGTATTGCCACGCCAGCCCTCTCAGACAGACCGGCATGGTAGTTGCGCATATCCACACTGCATATCAAGGTGTAATGTAAACAAACATACACAAGCCTATTTTAAATGGGAAGCAGTCTGCTTGTGGTAGCACTGAGGTCTGTGCAGATTAAACTATCCTTTTAAAAAGGCAGTAACCCTAATTTGAGTGTTATTTCCAGTGTAAGCATTTGGGCTTTGATCAAGCAATTCATATACTTGATGGGAGTATTTCCATTGCCTGCAGTGGGCTTTAGATTGGAACCATAATCTGGATGTCTCACATGCATATACATCCTTAATTAAAATTTTCTAAATTGCTGTTACATAATGAGGATCCCAAACCTCCTGTGAAGTGTTTCCAGTTAAGCCAGTGAAAAAAACCAATGCACTCAATATCTTACCATCACAGTTAACATGAAGTACAGCAATTCTCTGTGCTGACTATTAAGAAGACAGGTGAATTACGGGTACATTGAGAACACTAAGTGAATGTCCTGACTTTTGCATGCTTGCAATTTATAAACAAAGCTACTTTACTGTAATTTTGCCACATTACACACATACATACATACATATATACACATTCAGAAAGTTATGATCAGCTTTAAAAATAGGCTTAGAATGAAAATAATAAATCAACCTTAAATATAGCAAGTGCTTCTGCTGTAATGATATTAATTCAGTTTGCCAGGCGTATTTTAAAAAATACATTAGATTGCTACACCTTTTTACCAAGAAGAGGTGCATCCTGTAACAGCTGTCCATCATTAGCCACAGAATCATCTTACACTGACCTATGTGAAAAAGCTGAAGGAGACCTCATTCAAACCCCCTCTGTTGTGCAGTAAAAACAGTCATTCGAGATTTTAAGTGATTTTAGTTTTAATACTGGTCTGGTCTCATAGAAAGTGCTCTGACTTGGATTTATATGACCTGCTTTCTATTCCTGGCTCTGTTTCTGAGTGACCTTATGAAAGTCATTTTTATCTACTATTGTTCTTAAATGGGCAGAAAGATGTTTCCCAGCAGCATGGGCCAAACATAGGCACTTTTTTGCCATTATCGCACCTATCCATGAAGAAGCTACACACCTGTACACATACAAATGCCAGTCAAGTATTTGCCTCAAATAAGCTGCTCTGCCTTTCTGCCTCTTGCTCTCTCTCTCTTTTGTTCTTTATAGCATGAGGGAGTCACGGTGGAGTGCCTAAATAATGTTCTTTAAATATACATAACTTGAAAAGCCTAATTACATATACACATTTCTGCTCCAGTAAGCTGAGGTGATTTCTGAAAGCAAATACAGCGTGGAGCAAAGTGAGCTTCCCAAAATATTTATGGGCTTAGTGTACTGCTACACCCAATACATGATAAGTATTTTTTGGAAAACTGCCTTCCCCTTTAGCAGTATAACTGTCAGACAACAGTTCATACACAGCAACACAGAGTCATAACTTGGGAGATAATATTTTATATGCTCCTAACAATATGCTCTGAAATCCTACATTTAAAAGCATTTAAAAACACACAATACCCCAAACCATCAAATAAGCAGTAAAAGTAACATGCAGAGCCAGACACAAAACCAGAATAAAAGAGATTTTTTATTATTCTTCTCTGTATTACCATAAATGACATGCTATATTTAATTTTACAGTGCCCCTGGACAAATCATCAAATACTTCAATAACTACACAAACATTAATATTTAAATACAAGAGATCCCCTCAGTTACTGAATAATCATAACTCTGGATTGATAGGGTACTAAATGGAAAAATCTTGTTTACACAGTTGTAAGAGGGGGGAGGGTGTTTAATGAAACAAGTTTGATGGTCTTGTCATCATAAAACTGATAGATATTTGGCACAATTTATATCTTTGCTGAAAAGAAGTTTGAGAAATGGAACAATTGTGGTGAAGATTAATTTTCCCTTCTTCTGCTGTGAGAGCATAGTCCTTTAGGTCATTAGCAGGAACGTGTGACACAGATTGCACTTTACCCAGGCAAGCCCTGTGCTGACTCTTGGAAAATGCACGTGTTAAATAGCTGCAACTTCTGTACTTGTAGGATGGACTGCCCAACTACCATCACAGCTCGCTAGACTTCTTCTATGAGAGTGATGAATATAGATGGTAGATGAGACAGCATACGGGGTTCTGACTGTCAGTGTTTGTTAGACCTGCCCACCCATTCTACCCACTGTCCTCCATGGGATTCTTTTTTAATCCAGATTTTGTATTGTCACTTCAGACACTCTCCCAATTAAATGTTCTACCTAATAATGGAATTTTGACTACTAAAACTCAATAAGAATAGTGAATTGCAAGAGGTTTCTGATCCCTTTAGCACCAAAAAAACCTCCCCAAAAGACTGAAAGACTTCTCAAACTTGCTTACATAAATGTCTAAACCGAAAGTCTGAAACTTCACAAGACTTTTAGGTCTCCATATCTGGGCCTATGTTCATGCACGTGGACTATATGTCACTAAGCACACATGACACTAAGCTAATGATAGCAATTGTTCGCTACTGGAGAGAGTCTAGGCTTTTATTTGTGTCATATCATATTCTGCCTGGGTGCCACAGCATTGTAGCTAAATGAAATGTTTATGGATTGGGTAGTACATTCACTTGCATTCACTTGCCAGTTCCTTAAATTATTTGACCTCGTGCCTGTTTCCAAGAGAGTCTGTCTCTGCAACTCACCTTAACATTTTCTTTTCCATTTTGAGGCACCTGCTTAGACTCTGCACTTTTCAGATTTCCTTCTTGTGTGCATTCGAGCTCCATGGAGATAATACAGCTCTGGCTATATTATGCTTCTCGGGCTCTTCTCAACTGGGAAATACCCCTCTGAGGGAAGTTCAGGGGAAAACATGGATGCCTTTACATTCTAGCTTGAAGGAAACAGAGAGAGGGAAACCCACACAGAGACGTAAGGACAACCCATGCCCATCAATGAGACTTTGAGCTGTTCATGATTATCTGTAGTGCTTGAGAAAAAAGCTGATTTTGCACCTACATGTGAACACGAGAAAATACATTTTTGCCTTTCTACTCCACTCCAAAAATCTACCTGAAACATGCCTAGAAACTAGAAATATATTCTTGTAGATTAATCTCATTTGAAGACATTGAAACACTGGTGAGGAAAGAAATTCTTCAGAACTGTGTTACTTCATGATAAAATTGTGGATGCAATGTACTGGAATGAGTAACTGAACTCCACAAATTGCAGTGTGATTTCTCCCTTCCCCTGAATGCACACCGGTGTTTGTATTTTTGTACAGAGAGCAACAGAAAGCTACTGTAAAGGGATGTGAAGTCTTTCAATTTATTGTTAACAAAAATTTTGGAGATACACATACATTTTTCTCATTGCCAAGCATCACCTTTCCAAGAAATCTTCAAAGTCGCGCTAATTGAAGGTTAGAGTGGCTTTTCCATATCACTTAACTGTGCTAATTGATTCCTGTTCAGACAGAAACAGAGATAAGCAGCTGTTTTGTGAAATGGTATTTTGATCAGCTGAAGTAATTTTTTGGGGCTACACAAAGTTCCAAGGTATATTGTAAGCATGAATGAATCCTATGTGGACTAGGAATCAGAAGTGGAAATGCTGGAGAAGTCTTCTGTTCAGGGGAAACACAGCTCACAACAGAGGCACTACCTTTTTTGAGACTTCTGTGAAACAAAAGGTACAGATGGTTGTCTGTGTGCATAACATCAGTGATGCCCAAAGCAAAGACATTACAAATATTTTACAGAGCTGTTATCACCAAATATGCACTCAGGAAGATACAGAAAGGCAGAAATTCACCTTAGAGTTATAGAAGATGGTTATTGCACTCTATTTACCACTTTGTTGCCTGTCTGTTGCCATAACCTCTCAGAAAGCACAGATTATTTGTCCAGAGCAGGTTTCCTTTGCTTTTTTTTTGTAGACCAGGCTGGGTTTTAGTTATGATATCACTTTACACTGATGAAGTTATATTCAACTTTGCAAATAAAATGAATTGCCAGAAACCATCTTACACAAACTGCATGTGTGGTCAAAGAGTTTGGAAAAAAAGTCACTGTGGAGAGCAAAACTAGTTGGCATATGCAGTGGTTGAAATCTTATCTCTACAATGATGCTGCACATTAAGATCTGGTCTCATGGATTTAGCATCTTAGCTGGGATTCAGGGACACAACATGTATACTGATTGTGCTTAGCCAGGATATCTTCCCAACTCAGTTTGTAAACTATGGCTCTTTCCTGTGAAAGTCTGTGATATTGCAGAAGACAGTAACCAAAGTCATTATTTTTGCTTCACAGGAGAAACAAACTTCATGAAGAAAACTGGTTGCTGAAGTATCAAGAAGTCGGTGAATACGTTTGTTTCACTGTAAGACCAGGTCCTGACACCCTGCAGGTTAAACTAACATCTTCAGATGTGCCTGTGGATGCCTGCATCAGGTTAAAGAGCTCCAGCAGTTGCTGCTCTTCTAAGAGTCTCTCTTTAAGCTACTGCAGTCCTTCTGATCTTGTGCTCCTGTTTGCTTCCCTGTCAGGCACTGTCTTTTAACAACACTTAAGTATTTTACTGAGAGATGGTTTATCTTGATTTGTTTTCCTTCAAGCTTTTTTTCAGCATTATTCTCTATTAAGCAGATCTGTATGTTTGTACAGTAAATATCCCAAGAACTGGCCAACATAGATTATTCATAATGTCTTAGAGAGCAACTCAGTGTTCATCACAACGGGTCCTACTGAATGAGTTAAGTTTACTATTATATACCAAAAACATCAAAGACAAAAAAACCTCCTGGCACATGCTATAGATCAGGTGCTAATGGTTGAACTACTGCTTATTTAAGGCAACACCGTTACAGAGGGTCCCTCATTTCCACCAGCACTGTCACTTGAGTAACAGAGACTCGTTCAGATTCATCTTCACACAGATAGGTAGTAAAAAAACCCCTACAGGTACCTATTAAGTAACTTCAGCAAGGGCAAGAAATGGCACCAAAGGAACCAAGAGAATAAACTTTTTCAAACAATTGCTAGGTAATTAGAAACTCATATTCACCTTCTTCTTCTATGAATTAGCTGCATGATCAGTAAGAGTGTGCTTGCAGTAGTATTTATTTGGGACAACACTGAGTTTACCGTATGCACAATGATGTTATTAAGCTGTATTCACCATCCTTGGGATTGTCTAAGATGCCTAAGGAGTTTTGATCCCTTAAACTCAGGGGTTTAACTTCAATTAAAATTAAAGATAATTGCAGGTCTGTATCTTTTTAAAATGGTCGACCTCGAGGTTATGATACTTGGTGCAAAAGTTAAAAAATCCACCCCAACCCTGGTGGTAGTTGGGAAAATAAATGAATGCATGGGACTATGCAGCAGAGCTCCCCCCAATGGTGGTTTGGTTCCCCTCTCTCCTGTTTTTCCAAATGAAGCATGTTCTTGACAATTTTCAAAATTCTGTGTCCACTGGGAGTGTTTTCTGCACAGTCCTAACTGATTTCCAGGGTAGATCAGTTCATGTGACCCAGCTATTTTAAATCCTCACAGCATTTTCAACTGACTACAAGATTCTCTCTTTCTCTCCTAAATTTCAGTGTAACACCACCGTAAAGCTGTTAAGGAGAAGGTGCTATGCTCAGCTGCTGAGCTAGCAATATTTCACTGGTGGGTGAAGAGATTCCTGTAAATATCATGCAAAGTTATTTCAGACCCTTTGGGATGGAAAGCACTGTAAAAACCGAGAAAATACTATTACCATAAAAGACTGGGAAGAGAGAGGGAAAGAAATGTTTGTCTCCTGTTGAAGAAAGACCTGTTTGGTTTCCTTCATACTGGACAAACTGCTGAAGAACAGGGATGTGTGTGAAAATGCACCTTCCCCCTCCTGTAAGACTGCCAAGGTCAGCAAGACCTCTAGTGACCTGCTGTGGAAGTGTTGATTACTCAGGTTAATAGATGCCTGGCGTCTGTTTTAAACCTTATTTTTTGACATAAGCCTTATTTTTCTAAAATGCTGGATAAGGAGAACATCTATAATTTGTTCCTTTATGGGCCAATGTAATCCCTTGGGTTTTTTTTTTTTTGTTGTTGTTGGTTTTTTTTGTTTTTTCAGTGTCCTCCTCCTCCCCTTCTGTGAACAAGTTTTTCCAAAGCCTTCACCACACTCAGGAAGGGGAAACACCTTTCGATTTAAATGAAGTGGCTGTGTTACAACATACTGTAAAAGTACATAAGGTGAAAAATCTGAGAGGTACGCAGTTGTAAACGAAACTAGAAGGCACTTCCACTGGCCATGCCCTTAGGATAAGCTATAGTTGGGTGAGGTTTCATGTTGTAGCTGAGCTGATCTACAGCTTGCTGTTGCCAAGAGGGAAAATCCTGCTCCTTTCCTCCCTCGTCCTGCTCCTTGGTCTGTCCTCTCTCAGTTGTCCCTGCTGCACTTGTCTGTACAGTCAGCAAGTCATCCAGCTCACAGAAGTGGCAGAGAACTAACCCAGAAGAAAAAAATGAAGTGTAGTGACCTGAACCAATGAAGTAAGTAGTCAGTTGCCTGGAAGTGCTAGTGCGGTGGAGAGGATGCAACTACATGCCAGAAATGGGAGTAAGGAAATGGGGGATAGCACTATGTCTTTTAACATCAGAAAAACTGTCAGACTTACACCAATAGCTGCATCAAAAGTGGTGGACCTCTTGCCAGGGTCAGGTGCACACAACAACTGTGTCCTGACTCAGTATCACGGTTAGAACCAAGCACTTCCTGTCACGTTGACACCTGTATTTGCAAGGAAAGCACGCCTGGATGCATAGCTTAGAAGACAGATGTGGTGTGCTTCGTCTAGGTCTCTGGTCTGGACATTTGTGGAAACAGGACTTGAAGGCATGTTGCGTGAAGCACTTGCTTCTCAGCAGAGACAGAGCCTAAATGCCTCAGCTTTCACCAGGGCTGCAGGCACTTACAAATGGTGCCAGGCACTGTGAGTAAGAGCTCCATTCCTAAGTGAATTCATAAAAAAAAATAAAAATTAACATTCACATGAAAATTTCTCCAAACTTTCATTTCTGCCAAGAAAGTTATCATGATGAGGTATTACTGCAAGTGACTCTAAATTGATACCTATAGGTAATGAGATCATCATGGTTTCCCATCTCCGTGCTCCAGGTGCTGTAATTGTATCCAGTAGTTTGGATCCTTGTCAATTGCCTTATTTTATTTCTTGCTGGAAGAGGCTTAAAAGCACAGATAAACTCAGGACTGTAATCTCTATCAGATGGGAGCTTATATTTTCAGTATATAACACCACTGTGTGCTTGCAACAGAGTATCCCAAATCTACACCTTCTTTGATAGATGCTGATGTTTTCAAAATCTTCAAGTAAAATCCAAACTTGGTTTGCCTTAAGCAGACTCTGGTAGTGTTGGCTGAGATGTGCCCTTTCATATTAATACAGACTGCAGAGTCCTTTACTGTGTAACTGCATGTCAGCATCCCATGTCAGGAAGGTGCATGTAAGTAAATCCCAGAGCTGCACAGCCTGGGAGGTTCTTTCCAGGAGAAAAGAAGATACATTAAGTTAGGAACACAGACATAATATCTGTATTTAAGTGCCAGCTGAACTGACATTGGTGCTGTCAGTTTCATCAGGTAGCTCTCCTTCAAATATGACAAGCAGTCAGCCTCTGTCATCACCTTGGTCACAAGGAATGCCACCAAGCTCTAAGAGACTTCCACCCTTTGCTCCAGGTAATACAACTGTATCAAATAGTTTTGGTTCTTGATGATTTTCTTCTTGCATCTCTTGCTGGAATGGGCCGAAAATTAATGTGTTTCACTGGTGGATGTGATTACCCCGATCATTCTAAGCACGTGGTGACTTTCATCTGTTTTAATAGCTGCTGTAAACATGCAGGCAAAGCAATGGTGTACTATGAATATAGAAAATAATCAAATCATCTGGTTTTGATGAGGGTGTGTAAAACTCTAAAGCACACTTAAAAAACATGAACCAAAAGTTTATTGAAAATATAAAGCAGCTTGTCCTCAGCAAATTTATGATTTAGATTAGATTTAAATGCAGCATAACACACTTGGGTCAGCTTGAGAGAGTTGGCTTTCAATGTCTGGAATAATATGTGAGGTGCAGAAAAAACATGCATGTGCAGCAAATCTGCTCTGATGGAACAGCAGCAACAATGAGCTCAGATCTTTGAGCTCCTGGTGACATGAGAAGGATCCCATGGGCTTAAAGATCAGCACACAGATGGCCCATTTTCCAAGACAGGTAACAGGGATGCCTCTGAAAATCTCACTGAGAATGCTGATACTTGTTGCAGGGGTGAAATCCTCCTCCAGCTGGATATCTTCTATGGCTGCAGAGAAACTGTGTTCCGTGCTATGTTCATTTGTAGGGAGGGGTCTGTAGCTCTTTGAGCAAGCCCAGCCTGTAAATGTCCCTGGGATGGGATGTTCTTCTGCACTCAGGACAAATATACTGGAGACTTTTCTGTGGACAGAAGAGTACAAGAATCACCACAGTGACTGAGATCTCTCTGCTCCAATGACCTATCTCAGACAGTGGCCGTTACCAGATAACTCAAAGGAAGGTGTCAAAGCTGAAGGAGTTCACCTTCGTAGTTAAGACTGGATTAAAACCAGAAGCAAGTTTTAATTTGCTTTGTAAAGCTGTTATTATCTCTAACTATGATAATTCTGGATAGTTTAGTCTCAATGCTAAACTTGATAAATTCTTGGCATCAGGGTCTTCAGGACTGAAAGGCTTCCACCATATAATTACCGTTTACATGACACTATTCCCTCATTAGCTTTGAATTTCTCACCTCTGAACATCATTGCATGTCATTTTGTTCTTGCATCACAATATAGTGAGAACAGAAATTCCTGACCTACTTTTTCTATTCTATTCATCATTTTGTATCATGTAATCCTCTCCCCTCTTATTTGTCTAATTACTTAATTAAGAACTCCATCTACTCAGTTTCTCATCAGCTACTTTACTTAAAACCACAGCACTTATTTTTCTGGTGACTAAATTGTATGCTACAGACAGGAACAGGAGAAACTGAGGTGCCCACAGCTCTTTGTAGGGGCAGGGAACTGATTCTATGATGAAATTTTTGGTCTTGTGTGCTCTTCCAATAATGGTATGTTGAGCAAAAGCCCTTGCTGATCCCAGGTCTACAAGACATCTAGGTCCTGTTCTGAGCTGGTATCTCCCGTGAAAGCACAAAGTCTGCAATTATATCCTGACACAGGACAGACCAAGAAGAGAAGAATTCTGTGCCTTCTTGCATGACTTCATACAGAAGCACTAGATGCAACCTAGCCCTGCCAAAATAATGAAGACACATTGACCATTTAATACAGAATAAGATCTCTCAAAATGCCTTCTTTGTGGTTGTATTTTTTTCTTTTCTAAAACAAAGAAAAGAGCACATTTGGAAGAAAAGTTTTTACTATAAGCCAAAATGTCTTTCCTTTCTCCAAAACACTTATCTAATAGGAATGAAGTAATGACACTAAACTTTTGTCTGTTCAAGATAAAAATCACAAATTGTGTGGCTAGAACACCAGTTTTCAGATGGTCCATTCATTGGAGCTTGGCTACTCAGAGCCTTACTGCTTTCTCAGTTACGTGACGCTGAAGCAGAAGTGCTGTGCACTGAAGATTCAGGGCAGTGTAAGAGAGAACAGAATGAGGCCCTCATGAAATCTTAATGCATTGTGAAGCTTTCCAGCTAACATACATACCCCAGTGAGACTGGGAAAAGCCTAGTTCAGAAAATGACTAGCAACGAGAGGATATGGTTCAGTTCTGCTGTGATCTAATGAAAGATGAACCAAGCTTCTTAGAAGTCTCATAGGATTTTTACCTCCGTTGTTACAGACAGGTATGTAGATGATATACCTAAGCTGAACAAAAGAGGGAGGGAGAGAAAGGTCTGGAATTAATTAAATGCTTTCTCTCAGAATAGCCCCATAAAACTCTTGTCTGATTACAGTCCCTACAAACAAGGAAAAAAATTAGCCTGCCTACTAAACAACTAAACATGAAGTTAAACAAAAGGTGTTCTAAAGATGGCACCTTAAAAGTGAGAGAATTTCCATGAGCTTTTGGCTTAGTTGGCTGACAGCTTTTTCTAAATGGCAAATGCTTGAAGGCTCAGTTCTAGGACAGGTTGTTAGTTGCCCAAACTGACTGAGTGCTCCCAGAGGTTGTTTGAGTGTGTGGTTAAGGGCTTGCTGCTCAGACAGGCTACACAGAAACACTCAAAGGACCTTGTGTGCTCTGCCAGATCCTTCTGATTTATTTATATGAATAAGCCACCAGGCCCAGACTACGCTCTTCAGACACTACTCATTTGTAGGTCATTCTGTACATTACTCTTTTCTTACAACCACCAAACAAATTAATATTAGCATAGACATGTAAGGCTTTTGTCAAAAGCTGAGCACTCAGTGTTGAGAGGACTTTGGGATGTAACCTTAGAAAATTAGGGTCCAGACCTGAAGGCTTTTTAGGAAGGGACAATTGTGAGTCTGGATGATATTACTGACTGGGAAATACAATACTGACTGTGCAAATACAGTAAGACTGAATCTCATGTTTAAGCTGGTGGACATAATGGGGAGGGATTACACCATCATTTTTCCATGTAATGACCACATTGTGAAGGGTGGAACACAGATGAGTTGGGCTTGGGCCAGTGGCTGCTCCAGGAACTGCCTACTGATGTGCAGAAAGGATGCGGCATGTTCGACAATCAGTTTTTAGTGCTTTGAAGTTAACCATTACTTGTAGTCACATTGCATATGTTTCTGTCAGCAGTGGACAGGTAATGAAATACAAGTGTGTCAGGTTTCTCTGTCTCCCGTATGCATTATCTTCCCCTTGGTACGAGTGGGAGTGAACCAAAAGTAGTTATGAGATGAACTAATTTCCTCTATAGGCTTGAATTCAACTTCCTAAATTAATCTAATATCCAAGTTGCTTTGCCTTCACTGTTATTTTAACTCAATTTAGCTAACTCTGGCAAGCTCACAAAGATAAGAACACAGCTCCTTGTTTATTGACTGTGACGTACATTCCTACTGTTTTTTTTTTTTTTTTTTTTTTAACTGCAGTTTGGTTGCTTACCAGCTATGAACAGGGCCCTGGATATTTGATCCTGGCTACTGTTATTTTTCCAGTGACAAAACGAGACCAACCACTTCTGACTTCAGTACAAACTGGCAGTCAACTGACTGGATATATGAAACCTATTATGCAGGCAAATCCTGACTTTGCCCACAATTATTTATTTTTTTGTTGGCAATAGCAGATATTGACTGTCAGCCACAGGCTCCTAGATGGCTTTGAGATGACCAGGACTCCACAGCCATTTCCTTCTTTAAAAGGAAGACTGTATTCTTACCTGAGAGAACTGGGTGGAGCTGATCATTCCTTTTTTTTCTGAGCTGGATAAGGATGGTGCTTGGTCAGGAAGGTTTTGGAGAGCTCTGAATCAGCAAATCCTCAGCAGCTGAGTGTTCTGTAGCAGAACCATGAACCAAGCGTTAAACATGGAAAGTAGGAAGACAGATATCTCAGGAGATGAGCAGTCACTTCTTCTCTAAAAGCGGTACAGTATCCAAGGAGGGTAAACTAGCAAGAATTTTGTCTTGCTTCCATGGGCACTAAGCAAGGCACAGGTATGAAATATCCCTGATGAGATGCTAAGCAGCATATTGTGGTGAGAAATGTCGTCTCTGGATGAATGTGCCAGTGACAAGGAGGAATTCACAGAGAAATGGTTAGAGTGGAGACTGCTCTTGAAGAAGGACTGACCCACCACCATGTGTCCAGCCCTCCATTCTGTCTGATGGTGCTCACAGGAGTAGCTGGAAGAGGCTGCTTTAAACCAGCCAGTGAAGGCTAGACCCTGCGCTTGCTGTTCCAGGGTAGCCAGACATCTGCTATCTTCCGGGTAGCTCCATGCCACAGGTCACTTTCCAATTGTCAGTGTCTTCCAGCTGCTGTCTTTTCACAGGCTCCTCTATGAAACTGCTTCACTAAAGGACGAGACACCACAACTGGAGATGTCCTTGGCATTTGGAAGAGGCATCTGCAACATTTGATTTTCTTTTGCATCCTTCTGCTTCCCTACCCTGTTTTGTCTGGATCCTGTGTCTACCTCTTTCTTGATTCTGTCCCTGTACCAGCTGCATTGGCCAAAATACTCTGATTGTCACTGAAAACGCTCTCCTTATACACTGAACATCTCTGCATGAGCAAACCTCATTATCATGTGGCAAGAGGTCATTTACATACGCAAATCAGGTTAATGAGAGCAGAACTGTAAAAGGCTTCATTCCAGAGGTATTTGCATATCTAGCTTTAGAAATATTTGAGTGCTCTGCCCCTAGCTGTGCAACCAGGACACAGAAGCCCTGGCAGTATGTCTTCAGCGGTGATTATAGCCGCAGACAGCTGCCATCCCGGTTTGCAACAGCGACTATCCGAGGTATTGGCTCGTTTGAACACAGAGGGTAGTTGTGTAATGTGTGCTTCTGCACCAGACTGCTAAGAGGCAGTTAAGCCTTGGCCCTTATTGGGACAACATGTGGGCTTCTGACAGGTAAATATGTGCAATTTAGCATGAAGAATACAATTTCCCACAGTGCTGTCGTTAATGCATGCCCGGTGTTATGATGAATGAGGAAAACAATGCAGGTACCAGGCACGGCTCTCTAGGGAGAATATATTCTGAGAGACACGACACCACGCAAAACACTGTGTTTATTCTCTAATTAACTGGGCCTCTAGCCCCCCAGAGTACAAGGAGGGCTCTCTTTTGGGTATTTGCAAACCACCCATGAGAGAGCACCAATTCCCTCCTCTGCCACTGACAGAACAGGCACCCCCTGTCCCTCTCTTAGACGGGTTCTGGACAACCATGTTAGGTGCCTTCTGAGCACCTAATTGTGAGGAACATTTGCACAAAGAGTTCCTTAGAAGAAGCATCTTTTGCTGATCCTGTTTTCCATCTTTTTTTGTTTTCAGGAAGAAATATGAGTGCTTTTTGACTAGAGAGCTTTCTCAGGTATTGCTGTCTGCCAGGGACTTCCATGCCTGGTTCCAGAGAGAAAAGACAATTACCTCATAATTTCTGAGACAAGTTACTGATTTTCCCTTTGCTCTTGCCTGTTCCTCCTGACTAAGCTAAGCGCCTTTCTGGCACATACCAATAGCTAATTTCATAAAAGACACTCCTTCCTGAAGGAGGTAGTTCTCGTGACATACATTACTACAACCTTCTACATGGCTGCCAGGCAAATGCCAGGTGGGTAGCCTCAGAGTATGGGACACAACCGTTACCACCTGTAAACAGAGAGAGACTCTGACACATTCTCCAGAGCAAGTCATTGCTGTCACTGTGCCCTCAATCAGCAGGCAGAGCTCCACAGATCTCGCAGTTGGACCAACACACAGCAATTCAATGTGTGTGATGTTTTGGTGATGACCTTCTGTGTATTAGGCTGGAACGAGTTGGGATCTTTGCCAATCCCCAAAGCACGGGATCTAAAGCAAAGTGCCCCATTCATGCCCCCATTTTATCTCTACCTCCACTTATTCTTGGGGAGCTCTGTCCTAATCCCATGTCCGCACGCAGATCATGGAGAATAATTTACCGTAATTCAAATAACCGTGTCCAACAGTTCAACAGTATGTCCAGTCTCCTGTGCTATGGTCCATGGATTTTCTCTCATTTAGTCTTGCACTTCTAACTCTAATGCATCAGTGTGGGTCAAACTCCACTGCAGTAACTCCTTGGAGTCATTCCTGTATTGCAACACTTTGCCTGTAGCTGTTCTCAGCAGCTTTAATATGACAGACAAGATGAATTATCTGTGCCTATAGGAGCAAGAATTTTGCACTTACACTTTTGTCTGTATTTCCTGGGACTGAGCTGGTTCCTTCTCTCAGCTGATGGCTATCACAGAAGACTGCTTCTGTCCGTACAGAGTCTACAGACACTTTGGCATTTGCCTACTTTATGACACATCACCCTACGCACTCTGTGTGCTCACATGTCAGAGGTACAGCCATGCCGCTGAGCAACCCGTCTTATTGATAGCACAGCTGGATGCGGTCCTGACTTCATCCCTGCTGGCTCACAGCTATGAGAATCCCCTCTCATTTAAGAGCACTCAGGACTGAGCAGCCAGCATCCCTGCTGTGCCCTCAGACTGTCACCTTTGGAAGCTGATCTCTCAGAAGAGCATTCCATCATTTCAGAGCAGAACTGCCCTCGTCTGTTCAACAAACTGCCACTACTCTGGGTTTGCTAAGAGAGGAGAAAAACAAAATACCGATTGCTAAAATAAAGACCTGTGGGGCTAATGAAAGTTGATTTTTTTTCCATGTTTGAATTCTACTTTTCAACTATGAAAATTCAAATTTACGTACCTCAAACTTACTGTCTGTGCTGTTTCTGGAGGTTTATCTTTGTTTCCATTATGCTCACGTTTAAATCTCCTCACGCAGAATACAATTTACCTCCTTGCTTAGCGTGAGATCAGAAGCCAGAGATTCTGTTTAGTAAACAACGGCTTAGGAGGTGTTCTGTTTTACATAAGCAATAGCCTAAAAGCAGCCAAACCAGAAGGGCAAAGAAAACTTAATCATTTCTAGGAAAAGGGAGCAGCCTTCTCATTATCGTTCACTTGTTGGAAATATACGTGGATTTTTTTTTAAAGTATTAATAATAAAGTTTTTCACTTGCTTGCTTTTCAGGTTGATAACATATCTTCCATATTTTGCTTAAAATACAGCTCTTCCCATCTTAAGAGCACTGAACTGATTTTATTGCCAATTTTGAAAAGTGTTAACAGGAGTAAATCACCCCTCACATTACTGCTGTTGTTCCCTTGCCCTGAGCCAAATTCACTGCTAAGCACCTCTGACCACACAGCTCATATAAATGTTCCTAATAGAGGAAGCTTCTCACATCTGCTTATTCTCACACAATTAGAAAAAAACACCTTATAAAAAGCTATGTCACTGTAGTTTTTGATATATATATACATATATATTTGTTTATAGCTTACTTCTTCATGCCATATGCTCAATATTCAGCAGAAAAATTAAAGTCAGATATAGAGATGCCAAAAAAGTGTATCACATCAGAAAAAAAGAAAAAAAAGAGAAAAGAGGGAAACTAAAGCCATTTGGCGGTGTCAATTTTCATTGTGCACTACATTGTGGGAGAGCTTTTGAACTCCGGTATGGAGGAGCTTTATTAGAAACCAATTCTCCTCAGTGACCTCTGGATGCCTAGTCCTATACAAGAGCAAGCCAGGTACCAAAATGAAAGGAGGAAACTCATTATGTAGAGGTGTATTTCTGAGGTATGAACCAAAGACAGTGAATTGCAGCAGGCAGGATTGCTACCGATGAGCCTAAAATACTCCTGCAAGAAATGAAAGACGTTTCTTTTTTTTTCATCTTCTGTATTAATTTACCCTATTTTATTTCATACTTGTAACATCTCCTTTGTTTTTGTTCTTGCCTCTCCTATGACATACTGTTCTCTTTCTTCCTTAATCTTTTGCTCTGCTGATGTCCCCTATTTCTCCTTCCTTATTCTCATCTC
>NW_010105806.1:0-4423 GCF_000699245.1 Pterocles gutturalis | reverse complement strand
CTTAGTTTATTTCCCTCCTTTCCTTGCTCCCTCTGACTTAAAGTGGCGTAAGTTCATGTAAGAGCTCACCAATATAACTATGAACTTCAGAGAAAAAAGTGAAACAGCAAATGACTTTGTATAATATTATCTGGAATTAGTAAGCACTGTTACAGAATTCCAGCTCAACAGAAGTGCCATCACTTACGTATCTGGAGACTTGGGAGTTTAATTTCATTTTCAGTGCTGCACTTCTCTCTGTCTTTGCTGATAGACTGACAAAGCAAAAGCAACCTGGTTGAAAATTAAATGATTCCAACAACTGTGAAATACTGCATGACATAATGGCCAACATAAAGCCATCATTCTCTGTGTTTACATTGGTACTGATTCTTAACAGCGTGCTGTTAACTCAGCATAAAGTTCTGCTGCTCTAAAACAATTCAGGTACAAGGACAACTCTTTTACAGCCAGTCATGCTCCATCCCTATAAAGAATTATTATATCAATCTAAACTGGCATGTAAGTTAACGCTCACCCCTTGGCAGCTTAAATTTACCTTGTGACCCACAGACTTAGTCACCTCCCACCGCTGAGCATCATAACCCCATGATCACTACATGCACATCCACACTATCCCAAGAATCAATGGATGCTATAGAGTTATACATATTATCCAATCCAATTGCTTGTCAATTAACCCAGTACGACATCTGCATGGAGAATTTAAATAAGGAGCATCATATTATGCTGTGTGGTCGATAAAGTGAAAATGCAGGCACTGACACGGCTTACCATTTGGCCTGCTACCACAGCATCCGTCTCTCTGAATGGAAGTTATTTATGTTCCCACTGAATTATGGCTTGTATTCAAATATTGGCAAGGCTGCAACGTACAAAAAAATGGAACATCTACAGTATGCTGTGGTTGGATACAGCTCTTGGCAATATCTTGAAAGGGTAATTTCTCCTTCAGGAGCATGTCTGTTGGTCCAACACATATGGGTGGATCCTTTTCATTTTAGACAAAAAAGTGCTACTGAGAAAAGCACTGGAGTAGCAGATGTGTTCTTCAGCACATACATGTACAGTGGAAAGGACACATTTCACAACACTGGCTAAACAGAAACTCTATTAATTAGAATGAATCCTGACTTTTAGAAAATAAAATGAGGTTCAGCTTTTTTCCCCCTCAGTAAAAGCAAATGAGCTGATGAGGATAATAAAATGCATCATGTTGACAAATGAGTTGAATCCGGACACTGTAAGAAAACTAAGCTCCTATACAATTTAAAATAACAAAACTGCTGCCAGTATAATGAGATATCCCACATACAACTGGTGTGAGCACATAGAACAACTGTCCTCCCAGTTAATTTGACAACAATGGCATTGGCTTCTCCATCCGGAAAGACACCTCCTGCCCTCGAACAAACTGGTGATCTGTAAGTTCTGAGTGAGAGAAAAAAAAAATCTCTCCTGTTGAAGGGCTGCAAACAAGTGAGACTAAGTAAGTTTAAAGGGTTCTGGCTAAGTTTAGCTCAAAGTTTAGGCTCTGTGCCAAATAACTTGTTACCAACTTAACCATGATAGAAGTGTTTCCATTAAGAAACATTCCAATGGAGACAACTTTGGTTAAAAGACAGATAAACCTCAGTAGTACCTGTGGAACAAACCTGCTGCACGAGCCAGGCATGATGTGTATTACGGGAAAGATAGGCTGTCTAGTGTCTTTCCATTGCTCAACTCAAAAGAAACTCAGAATAGGAATATGGGTCAAGGTCTCCAATTTCCGAAGCAAGTATCTACACAGGCATTGTAAAAAACATGCTACTGCTGAATCCAGTATTATTTCAGGCTACAGATTGTGTGCAGCTATCAGTGCCCGCATCCACTGCCACTGCAGGCAGCGGGAGCTCTCCTATTGACTTTAATACTACAGGCTATAAAGGTCCATTAAAAGTCTGTTTTCCTTCTCCGTCTCTCTCTTCCACAAAATAATTTTTGGCTCATGATGTTTTAGTCCCACCTTCCGTGTGCAATATTTCAAACTCTTGACATTTCTCATATGAATGCATGATGTAATAAACCCTAAAGACAACTTTCAAGTCACACATGAACATACTCAAAATTTGGGAGCTCCCTAAATTTGAGAAATTGTCCTGGTACAGCAGGACAACAAACCAAAATGTTTGCCTCTAAACTCACTGGGTCCACAGGTGTCCAAGTGTGAGGCCTCAGAGGAATCGCATATCTTCAGGAAACAGGCAGCATAAAGACCAAAGAGTACTTTTTTCTGTGCTGCTTTAAGTGAGGACACAACTGAGATTTTTGCTTTTTAAAAATTTGGCTGATTTAATAGGTCAGGGCCTTTCTGAAACAGAAGCTAAATGAACCCTCTTCCCATCTCCCTTTTGCTCAATTCTTAAATGAAGTTCAGAGCATTATATGTAGCCCTCCACCCTTGTTTAAAGCTCAGCTGGTTTTGTACACGGAAAGGATGTATTTTACTGAATAGCGACTTATGTGTCTTGTAATGTGCTTATTCCTGGGGTAGACATAGCCTCTGAGAAACAAGGCTGCCATGGAAAACTGGAAGACTCACAAGGACTATAGGCTGCATCTTTGGAAAGTGTTGCCATGGTTGCAATGGAGTGAACCTACCTCTTCCATAAAACTTGGAGCCTGCGATGAGGTGGATGTTGCAACCAGCCAAACAAGGGGGCACAACGGAATATAACTGCAGAGAGATTCAGGCGGTGTCCCAAATTGTGACGTTAGCAATGCAGCCCCTTGAGAAAGGATGGCCGCTCCTCTCAAACCACGTGCACGGCAAGTATCTTCTGAAAGCTGAAGAGTATGTGTATGAGTGTGTGTGTAGGTGGGGATCGTTAGCCTGCCTGTGACAAGGTGAGGAATCAAAACTGTTAAGAGACAGATGAATGTTCTTATGGTAAAAAACAGTAAGGGAAAATTTACTTAACAGGTACGGAAAGATATAACAGGATATCTGTCAATGATGGGGGACTAAGATAAGACAAAGTAAACCTCTGTAAAAAATAATCTCTTCCACTCATAGATTCTGCATGGAAATGTCTGAGAAAGAAAGGGGCTGAAAATCTCCTGAAGATCTCTTCCATGGTAAACCGTGAAAAGCTACGGCATGCTACAAGCAGCTAGAGAAAATGGCCTCTCTCCTCATACAACATAGCCTTCTACTGGGATACTAACCTGTAAAAATCATAAATTACTTATTTGTACAGAAAAGTAATAATCCAGACAGAATCATATACTCAGCTATCTGAACTACACTCTCTCAAAGCAATACAAGGATACGCACCTTGATTTTGCAGAGCAAAACACCATGACTGTGTGTGTCACAGCTATAGCTGTAAATAGCGTAAGCAATAAGTAATAATGTTTATTTGTCTCACCTTAAAATATATTGGAGACATCTGAGGAGAGAAACAAGGGCTTGTGTAAGCCGCACAAGTCTATTTATCCCTGTCTCATACTAAGTATTGCCAGGCTATAAAGAATCAGAGATACAAGGATCAAGAGAGCTAAAAAAACATCACCAATGATGGTCATAATAATATGTTTCTTTTTGTTTTGTTTCCAGAGCTGCTCCAGCACACAATGTAAGTTTCTGCTGCAAGTAAGAAGACCAGAAAGAGACTTTCTCTCCTTTCCTATGAAAGCCAAAGTTCTTACTTGACTTGTGGAACTGGAGCATTACAGAATTTCTACCACAGAACATCAGCATCACAAAAAAACCATGAGAGCGACAACACTGTGTTATGAAAAGTACGTTTATGACACGAGTGAAAATTGCACACCAGCATAAATCACAGCTACACCTTGTTCAAAAAGAGCCACATGCTCAATGTCAAAAATGGGCAGAACTCCAAGTGAGATGTGTGCTTGTCAATTAGTGGGTGAAATGTAACGTGTAAGGGAAGAAACACATTGCACAGGAGAGAAGATGGCTCAGAGAGGGGTAACTTCCACACGAAAAAAATCTCTCCCATTTCACTGAAATCCTGCAAAAGGTAACGGCGAGTGATATTGGTGACTGTCGGATGGACACCTTTCCGCTGCCTCGCATGAGACCACGCAAGCAAAACACACGCAGGCCTCCTCAGCTCGGCGGAACCGAGGAGCCGCTTTGTGCAGGACCCCGGCCTCAGCGGGGCCAGTTCCATGGCGCTAGAACACCTGGGTGCGTGTCCGGAGAGGAGCCCCAGGCTCAGGAGGCCAGGCCCTGCCTCAGCCCCTCCCGAAGGAAGCTCGGTGGGACAGTATCTGAGGCGGGCGGTGTCACGGGGGCACACAGGGGTACCGCCGGCCCAGCGCGCCCACGGGTGGCCTGTTTAGATCCTTTATGCGGCACAAAACAGAGATCCTACTGTTCTTTCTGAAACCTTCCTGGCAATCAGTTCCG
>NW_010105805.1:0-765 GCF_000699245.1 Pterocles gutturalis | reverse complement strand
ATTATTTGTTGTTTTTATTGCAGCAGCAGGTTTTTTTTAGGGGCCATTGTGCAAATACTGTGCAAAGAGAAAGGCTTTAGTCTTTCCAGAGAGGTTGTCTGCTGTCCAGACACCACTGCGGGTGGTTTTGATCCTACGGGACGCGGAGGTTTGAGGCGGCTCTTTTGTTAACCCCAGGTGATACCATCTCCACGTGTGGGCAAGAAACTGCTTTGCCCAAAGCTACAGGGAGTCACCTGCGAGCTCCCGAAACCCTGATGCTTAACTGTCACTCCTGTGGTTAGAGGGAAGCTCGTGGTTACTCGACTGATGCAGATAAATTCCCACAAACGTGCTGGACGGACAGACCTCGCGTACGACGATTCCTCCCGCGGCTCGGTGATCTCAGCACCCCGCTCCTCCGGCCCCAGAACTGCTCAATCCCCTCCACTTCCATCGTTGCTATTTGCAGCCCAGGAGAGGACATGAACTCTCCCGGAGTGTTTTCATCCACCAGGCAGGGACTGAATTGGTTCGGCTGAACCTCCCCAGGGCCGTGAGGGGTTGTGTGCCCGTCTCTGAGCAAAGCTTGGCGAAGCGCAGCGTGGTTAAGCTCAGTGCAGCCCCTCTCTTCCCACCCTCCCTGCCCACGTCCCCAGGCGTGCTGCGAGGGTGGTGGGACCAAAAGCAGGTGGGCATTTATTGCCAGTGGCCACCAGAAAGTGACATTTGAGCAGGAAAACCTGAAACTGGGGCGAATTAGCTTGGGGACGAAGGAACCCCCTC
>NW_010105804.1:0-6484 GCF_000699245.1 Pterocles gutturalis | reverse complement strand
TATATAAAATATTATAAAATATAAATGTGTAATTGTATAATGTATCATTATAACAAATAAGTTATTATGTAGAAATAGAAACACAAAAGAACATATATTTTTATGCATATATCTCAATGTAAATTCCACCATGTCCTACTTTAATCACGCCAAATGCTTCTGTGAATCCTCACCACCTGGTTTAAAGCCAAAGTGAGACACATTTTCAGCATTTCTAGTTTATTTTCTTACAGTATTGAATTCACATTTGTTGATGTAAGGAGAGCCTCCACCTTTAAGTAAATGAAGTGGAAATTAAGGTTGTTCATCTCCTAGTTGAAACTGCTTTTAAAAACTCTGTTGCATTCTTTTGAGGCTTATCTATGCCCAAAGAAGCCATACAAACCTTACTAACCATATTTGGTGCATGCCATCCTCTTCAAATGCCTCTGGAGGCCATAAGGATACTCAGTTCCTGGTAGAATCACTATCAAAACTTCCATCACGGTTGCACAAAACAAAGCACAAATAATACAATTCTAAATTGTGCAAGGCTTTTCTATTTAATTCAACAATGAAAGATTTTTTGTGGCTTTTTTCCTTTAAAATTTCCAGTTCCATGACTCTTCTGCTGAAACTGAAATCAAAGCTTTTTGCTGTGGTTAGACAATACTTTGCTGTCTTCTGGATCAAATTCTTCACACAGTCAAAAACATGGAGATTCAAGGAAGGCCATAAGGCCAGCTAGACTGTAGTTCTTCTCCTGTCCTTTGTCCTGATTGTTTAGATAGCATAGCCTATTAAACTAAGTTTGTTTCTACCACTGTCTCTTTGTATATACACTTGCTATACAGATAATGTGGCTGCAGACCATGCAAATATGGATGTATTTTACTTGTTTTTGAAGAATGTGCTTTCAGATGTTGCAAAGTGTGGCAACTTTGTGTGGACCTGACTGCACAGTATTTTATACATGGCACGTTATAAAGGATTTGTACCTGATGAAATATGGCATAGTTGTGTTCAGCCTGAAACATCCAGCTCCCATCTACGTTTGCACTCAGAAACTCTTGGGATGCCATTTACTTGTGTTTCAACACAAATTTATGTTGAAATACAAATGTGAACTCTGTTATGTCTGGCAGTCAGGATGGCTCCACCAGCAAGACATGATCATGGGAACACCAGAGGTCTTTGGTACAGCGATTCTGAGAATGACAACAGACTACAGGATCATTGCAGGTTTTTAATGAAGTACACAGTGGCTACTGAGACAGGGTCTCAGGCTAGTGCCTGTGGCAACATTGTCCACAAGATGAAAAGCCACCTTTTACTTCAGTCGGCACTGATCCCACAATAGTGGGTGCATTTTTACTGCATAGACATCTGTTGAGACTGTTCCCTCTCTGTTTCTTTTTCACTTCCTATGGAAACTTCATGCCTAATGTCATAGTTTAGATACCAGTGCTGACATACAGTATTCACAAAGATTATTGCTAGTGTCGATACAGGAACTGTGCTTGTGTACTGCCATGGTTTAACCCCGGCCAGATGAGCACCGCACAGCCACTTGCTCACTTCCCCCAGGGGGGGATGGATGAGAGAATCAGAAGAGTAAAAGTGAGAAGACCCATGGGTTGAGATAAAGACAGCTTAAGAGGTAAAGCAGAAGCTGTGCAAGAAGGAATTCATTCACTACTTCCCATCAGCAGGCAGGTGTTCAGCCATCTCCAGCAAAGCAGGGCTCCATCACACATAACTGTTACTTGGGAAGACAAACACCATCACTCTGAAAGTCCCCCCCCTTCCTTCTTCTTCCCTCAGCTTTATATGCTGAGCATGATGTCATATGGTATGGAATATCCCTTTGGTCAGCTGGGGTCAGCTGTCCCAGCTGTGTCCCCTCCCAACTTCTTGCGCACCCCCAGCCTCCTCACTGGTGGGGTGGGGTGAGAAACAGAAAAGGCTTTGGCTCTGTGTAAGCACTGCTCAGCAGTAACTGAAACATCCCTGTGTTATCAACACTCTCTTTCCATCACAAATGCAAAACCTAGCCCCATTCTAGCTACTATGAAGAAAATTAACTCTATCCCAGTGAAAAACAGCACAGTATTAGAATATATATCTGGTATTTCCTTGAAAGTCTAGACTAAGTGTCTAGACTTTGGTCTGTGGTGTCTTTAAGTTGCATTTATCTAGTGTATAAAGTCAATCTACTAAGCCTAGACATAGACACTTGTTCCATACTTTGCTTCTACCAGAAAAGCAGCAGACCCCTGACTTTAGTTGCCTTTTTAACAGAAGAACTTAATGAAAATAGGTTTCCTAAGAGTATTATAAAGTCATTTGTCTAAATGTCATAGATGTTCCACAGATTGTATAGTCAGCTTCTTCGGGGAGGAAAGAGAAGATTGCCTTTTTGGATTACCATCTTGCCCTTTCTCTGAGATTCTCACATTAAGATGAATGAAATGGTTGCCTAAGAAAGCCCTTCAAAGCCTAGTGGAAACAAAGCATCTTCTAAGCAATTCATTAATTCACAGTCTCCCTCCTGTTGTACTATAACTTCAATTAGTCCAGTTATGATAGTCAACAACAAATGGATTCAGTTAGATAGCTGGATGACCATGTCTTGTACATAATTATGAATGTTTTCAGCTAAGCCAACCAGTGTGCCAATTTTTGAAGAGTGAATTAAAATATATCTGACAGATTAATTCTCACGTATAACCTCTTGCCTTGCAGTATTTATTTGGACTGTTCATGTATTAAAAATTGCCCCAACAGTCTCCCTATTGCTATTCACATTATTTTTTTCCCATACCTTATTGCATACTCTATTTTTGTAAATGCTCCATAACATACAGTGCCTGTGGAAGTAAATGTGCTAAGCTATCAGTGAGTAAATGACTTTGGAAATTAGTTGGAGGTTAATTCTTTGCCTCATTGGCCCCCCAAAGTAGCCAAACTGTAATTGATTTTGATGGCATTCACAAAGTGCCTTGGCCTGTTGAATAATGAAGGAGCACTTATGGAGACAGCCACTGAATATAGCAACAATTATGCAGAGTATCAATGAGACATCATTAAAAGTTTAATGCTTCCGCACTTAATCAACCTTGCCCTACCTTTAACAGCTTTGTTGCTTTAGGAAATCTGCAAAGTTTCAAGTGCCAGTGTGTTGTATATGTTTTATATCCATCAATTGAGAGAAATGTTCACTCAGGATAAGCATGTCTAGTCCTGACACATTTAAGGAGCTGTTAAAGCATAAAAGAAAAATGATAGACAATTATTGGTGCTGGGAAAATGTCAGGTCCTGCATGTCTGTGCTACATGGAGCATTCATCTCTCACATGGCCACAGTGCCCTAATGAGAGCATCATCTTGCTCTGTTGTTTGATTACTCACAGGTAACATGAGAAAGGTCAAGTTATTTTTTAGTCATAACAGATCCAGCCAATCAACTATCAAGCAATTATTCCTTGAGTTTTTTAACTGTTTTATATAATTTGTTTTATGGCTGACAGTGGTGATTATAACTGTGTCTTAACGATAATGTATTGAACTTTTTATGTTTGTGTTAAATAATTACTCAAGAAGAAGCTGCAAGGAGTTTAAGAAGCTAATGAATCTAGACTATACTGTCATGATTTGTTCACACTTGCTAGCCACCTCAGTCAACATCTGAGGAAAAATAATGCTCAATTTACTGAGCTTGCATGCAGCAGTCTACTAAGCAGTGATGTAATAGGCCCAGGACACTAAGGTCACAGTAGTATTTTAAAATACCATACAATTCAGGATGAGAAGGATTTTTAAAGACAGGTACAATGGTACAATATCATCTCTCTGAAGACAGTTTTGCTATGGATCGTTAAAGTTTTCAGACACTAGTTCAGTGTCTGAATCCTGAACCATCAGTCCCACATTACTTCAATGACCCTGGCAAGATCACCCCACTTGAAACAGAAATGTGGTAGATGTCATGTTTCTTGATACTAGCATGGAATATGGGATCTCTATGATATAAGCAAAGTGTCATTTTTTCTCAGACTAGTTTTGAATATCTCTCTTCAACATATGCACTATACATCTCATTAAGAGCCAGTCCTTACCTGCACTTCCAGACATACAAAAAGCATAATACTTGGTACTTATCACTTGTAAATAACTCCTAGATGTGTTTCACACTGCCTCAAGGAAAAGTCCCTGTCATTCCACCTGGTCAAGCTTTATCTTTGGCTGCCTTGTAAAATTATGATCCTATTTCCAACATACTCTTTTTTTAAAAAAGATATTCAAATCCTATATGAACATGGACTACACTTGTTCTACTAGTAGAGAAGTGGGACTGAACTCGATCCTTAAACCACGCAGCACAGCATGACTAAAATTAGCTACTTGGAGTATACTTGGATATACTTAGATAGCTACTTGGAGTGATGAAAGTACCATAGAATGAATTAATGCATAAGCTTTGGGAACCATTGGATGTGAGTTCTTGAATTTTGTTTCTGAATGTTCTCCCTGGCTTACTTTCACAAACATACCTGTGAAGTCTATTTCTGAACTTCAGTCATACAAGCAGTCAAAGGTATTTATAACTTGAATACATCTGCAAAGCCAATAACTCAGTGTTCAGGAAGAATTCTCATTAATTTGCCTCTGATACTACTTTGAAAACCGTAAATGTGGTTTTCCTTCTGTACTTGCCACACACAGGCTTTTTATTTCTTAATATGTTCAGCTGACATACTGTGGCAGGGGGCAATTTCAAACTTGAATTTTAGACTGAAGGAAACATTTAATAAAACTGAAGGAAGCTTTTTTTTTTTTTTTTTCTGCAGGATTTCCATGTCAATTATTACAAAAATTTGTATAGTAAACAGTGGGTGAAACTGGGAATATTAGCCAGGGGGGCAGAGATTTTGAAACTGATGGCTGCTAAGGAGAAATGCGTCCTACCCCTGCCTCTGACACTCAGTTCATGCATGTCTCTGGACTCAGTTCCAAATTTCTGCACATTCTTTCTCTGACTCTTGTAGTTGAGGCACTTAGACTCTGATTTACAAACATATCAAGCATACTTAATCCAGCTGGCACAAAGTACACCAGGCACTAAGTGTTTTGAAAAGCAGGCCTCAGGTATTCTACAGTAAGTGTCCAGATCATTTGGAACTTTTATAAGAGTTTGACTTTTTACCTTTGTCAGGCTTTTTTCTTTATAATTTTGTAGATGAACAATCATATAGGTTAAAAAAATTCCTGTAGGTTCAATATAAACTTGTTCTTGTCCTTTATGCAGCATGCAGTTCCATTACCAATGTTAAAAGTAGAAAAATAATTTGGGTAGATGCTCTTCTTTCTGATCATTAGCCTTCTATTTCAGTCGCTGAATGATTTGTATGTATGCAAGTAAACCTGCAAAAACCTTTATTTTTATTTTGGCTAAAATGTTATAATTGAGTGCTGGTTGGAAGTCAGTTTTTGTGAACTCTCACTATATTATGAGAAATTTCTGTAGTTAGGAGATATTTCCTTTCTCCAACATTTTAATCTAAACTTCACAAATGCTCCAACCTTTTGACACCTTAGTGTCTTTAATAACCCTTGGCATATAACCTTGTCAAAGACTTTTTGAAAATCCAAATGTGTTGTGTACCTGGCTCCTCCTTGTCTGCACTCTGCAATACTTTCAAAGAACTCCAGCAGATCAGTAAGACAGAATTTCCTTCTATCTATAAACTTGGGCATGCTACCGCTCTGCCCAGACACCATGTTTATCCACACATGTGGCTACCATATTCTTTATTATAGTCTATATAATCTAGCCAGAGGCAGAAGCGAGACTGCTTGATCAGTCTGTCAGCATCTCAGGATGTAGTTTGTAAGATGCCCTCTAGAATATTTTGTGTGGTTGGGAGTTGTACTGGCAGCTCACCAATACTCTGGCACAGTTGCTGCTGGTGATGACAGGTCACATGTGGAGAACTATTCGTGCAGTTTTGCAGAAACTGCAAATTGACTGTCCAGGCTCTGATGGCTCGTGGTGTCTCAAGACATTCCAGTTGTAGACAAGAAGATGGCGAGGAATGCGCCAAAGGCTTTACTAACAATGGACTCAATCCACGAGGCTCTGATAAGGGGAAGCCTTGAAGCCTCCTGATGTCCAGTTGTAGATAAGAGTATGGCGAGGAATGTGCCAAAGGTCTTACTCCATGGACTGGCATAACCCCTGCTGAGGAAGGTCATCAAGGATGGACATCAAACCCCTGATGAGTCTAACAATGGACTCAGTCTTGCTCTTACAACAAAGTAGCAAATACGTGCCGAGTAAGGCACTGCCTCTCTCTATAAAAGGTGAATAAGCAAAGAGAAGGTGTGCTTGCACCCACCACTTGAGGACTCCTGAGATGCTGACAGACTGATCAAGCAACGCCCCGCCCCACCTCCAAGATGTCAACGCTTTTCTTCAAGAATCCAAAGAGTGGTGAAAACTTTT
>NW_010105803.1:6831-44260 GCF_000699245.1 Pterocles gutturalis | reverse complement strand
CCGCCGAGATCCTCAGCGGCAAGATAGTCTCCGCGTACGTACCCCGGGGCCGGCCGCCCTCCCGCCATGCGCCCGGGAAGGGGGTTCCTCAGGCGGGGAAAGTCCGCGGGGAGCCGCGGTCGGGAAGGACACCGGCGCGGTTGGGGGGGGCCCCAGGGGACCCAGTCCTGGTGGCCGGGAAAATGGGGCTGTGGTGGCCTTTCCTCTGGCTCTGCCGGGACGAAGCAGGTTTGAAGATACCCTAAAGCTTTTTCACTAAGTTGCATTCAAAGCTGACATCTTTCTGGCTGGAAACGGTGGGAGTTATGAAATGAAGGTGGTATTAAGGATCTTCAGAAGCACCTAAAGTGGCTGTCACGGCTGCTTTGCCCCCCAGAAATCCAGCCCCGATCTGTCGGCTTGGTTCTCGGGGGCAGCATCCAGCATCAGCCCTGCAGAGAGGCTTGTGATCGCTCAGCACCTGCGCTGAGCGGACCCCCGGGCAGGTGGGCAGTGGCCGGCTGACCTACAGGTGCTGTGCAGTTACCCTGTGCTCTTGGGATGCTTCACAAGCAGGAGTTGGGAAACTCTGCCTTGGGTATGGTCTCTGTGGTCATACTGTGCAGGCATTGGTCACTCCTTTTTAAAGAAAAATAAATTAATCCATGTACTGGGTAACATGAAATGAATGTTCACAAGTGTCCTGGCAAAGCTATTTGAAAGATTTGGCAGACCCTAAAAGAAAAGGCTTACTTCTTGTGCTTTGCAGCTTTTACTTAGCTGGCAAGCCCTGAGTATAGGTAAGCCTGTGTTGTGTCTTTTAGTTTGCTTATTTTTCCTGCTGCTACTGTATGTACACATACAGTAAGAAAGCTAAATAAATTTCACTAACCCTAGGAAGATGTGGTGTTTAGCAAAGGGTAATGCTTCCGTTGTATTCTGTACAAACAGGGTTTGGTTAGGTTGGTTCGTTGGGTACCTTCTCTCTATAACCAGTGAATTCGGACAGCAAGGGTAAATTTTAAATGGTTTAAAGTAATCTCAGGAAAGTTGTTAGACCTGATCTTCAGTATTGCTATGTACAACACATCTACATCTAATTGATAGTGGAGCATTTCTAAAAAGTAGGCCTAATGTGTCTCGAATCTGAATATCCATGGTGAAAGGCAGCTTGCATATTTTTTTTACCTGGCAATTTTTGGGCCAGTACCACTTGAGTATTGCAGTCTCTTGATCTTGTGTGCTTCATTACGCCTTATGCTTCTAGCAGTCTTGAAGCCAGCACGCTCTGCAGTGCCTGTGTGTGGTGCTGGTGGTACTTCAGTCATCTGGCTATTGCAGATTTCCTTTTTCTGGTATAGAAGGTACCCCTGAAGTATAGTAGGTCCTTTCAAGCGACACATTATTGCCATTTTAGAGTGACTAGAAATCCGGAAAGATGATGGCTTGTGTACAATGACTGTGTTTTAGAGGTATTCAGAGTGTTCACCTTAAACCTTCTAGCTTCCTTGGCAGTGTATATCGCATTACTTACTTTCTTTAAATTTATGGCTACAGTGGTGAAGTGTTTTATTTCTGTTTGTTTTCTGTGTTATAGTAGCAGCTGTTTTCAGAGGTTAAGACCTTCATTATGTGCAAATACCTGGGAAGAGGCATAAGCTTTTAACAGGCACATACTGGAAAAAGGATTGCTTAGTTTCCAGCACATCTCTAAGGTGTTTGGCTGAAGCCTGCCTTCCAAATGCATCAAATCTTGACCTGAAGACAACACAGAATGGAAAAATAATTGCAGCTGTACAGCTGTTCTCCTTCAGTTCCTTTATTTCTGCTATATTTATGTCCAATATAGCAAAACCATCGTGTGCTCCACGGGAATGGACCTTACATAGTTCTGCTTTTTCCTGGGGGAGTACTTGAAGGAGGCATGAGGAAGTGGGCTTTTTGCCCTGCAGATACCTGTCCCTTTCTTCCAGACCCTCTAGAGAAGTGCTGGTCCAGAGGATTCTCATCCAGAGTTCATCTGCAGGCCAAGAATCTTGCAGCAGCAGAATAAGTGATAAGCATGTAGTTTTTTTAGGAATTTTCAACTGAATTGCATGTTGTAAAAAGGAAATGTTTCTGACTTTATGACAACTACAAAACCTTTTCAGTCACCATCTTGTAGGGGGCGTTTTTTGTTACTTTATTCTTTAATCAAAAAAGTGTTTGTAAGTCAGTCAAATATTAACAAATGAGGTGAATCAATCAAGTAGTGTTCCAATTACATAATTCTGAGTTTGTGTGTGTTTTAAATCGAAACTCGTAAGTATTGTGAACTTTCTTCTGCCACAAAGCACCCCTTCCCCAAAGAGGTGAAAAAAATACCTAATTCAGAGTCATGCCAGTTATTTAAACAAAAAAATCAGGTAGATAGCAGCATTCTTATTTTTGTGAAACAAGTGAAGAGAATAAATACTTCGAGAGAGAGAGAGAGTGCTTCCTTGTCTCTATAAATAAGGAAAACTTGGTGAGGAGATAAAACTAGTTCACACCGAGAAAGTATTGGAAGACTCAGAAGAAGTACAAAGCAAAATAGACATTTTCAGCGGCTTTGAATATTATCTGTGAGGATAGTAAATGTGGTTATGTTGTGCATGGGAAGGAGAACGTACAGGGCAGCAGACATTGTGCGTGTAGGATTTTGGTGTTTAATGCTTCTCTCGCTAAGGCTGCTTCTTTCATTAGAAACAGTTACACCTGGACAGTCTTTGAAAGGTATTAAATGTTGGATGGGTCGTGCATCCCTCTGAGCTGGCTAGTTCTCTCAGGCTGGCTTTCCTCCACTTCTCTGAGGGGCTGTTTAGTAATTCAGCCTTAGATTTTGCTGCAAGTTAAATTTGCCTCATTGGCAAATGAGTTGCAAAAGATTAGTTAGTTACTGTGTAACAGAACGATAAACAAATGACTAATAAGAGGCAGAGAAACATTGCTTTAGGTGTGCAGAATATGGAGGGTTGGAGGGAATAAAAATACAGTATTCTCAACCTTGTATTTTATTACTACTATTCCCTTAAAATAAAAACAGTCTGTGTCTGAAATAGATACTCAGAGCAAAACATTGTAGTGGCTCTTCTTTACAGCTTATGCCCACTGCCGTGAGCGGTGTGTTCAGTCGTTACCATCTGAAGCAGCCCAGGTTTGGAAACCCCAGGCTTGGCCTGAGTTAGTTGATAGCACCAGGAATGAACCAGCACTCCTGGTCTGGATTAGTGGCCGATGAGTTGTGATGACAGGGAAGACTTAACGCCCCTCCCAGCCCCTACGAATGGGCCAGGTACTGCTTTGAGTTTAAAGTGCTGTTGAAGTACTGGATATAGCAATGATCAGGCTCAGCTTGTAACTGGAGGTAACTGCAGTAGAGACACGGGGTTTTTTCAGCTTTTTCAGACTAGGTCTCAAAAGTTTTAGGAGTTCCTATTGAAACTCCATCTAAATCGAGTCTGAACTGAAAAAATTCCCCAATCTATGAGATCTCCTTTACCAGATCCTACCAGAATGTTTCAGGCATGCACTGAAGGGTACCACACTGCGGATGTGTGGCACCCTTCAGTGCATGTGAACTATGTGATCCATGACTTCTCAGTGCCACCGAGCAGCCCCAACTATGAACAAGAACCCCTTGTGTGAGGTGCTCTGCAGACACAGAATTTAAAAAATGGGACCCTTCTCTAAAGAGGTTATAAGCTAGGAGAAAACATTGTCTGGTGGACAACAGGGCCACAGTGCTGTGATCTGTGCACATCAGCACCAGGTTACACGGAAATGGGGAGTCCTAAGGGAAGGAGGGTGTAGGGGATTGCCATGTCTCCATTGTGGAAAGAAGAAAGTTTTGATGTCACTATTTGTGAAGACAGACCATTGGAGATATGGCCTAGAGTATTGTCTGGAGTGCTTCAGCCCCACAAAGGTGGATTGAGTTCATATCTATTTCTCTTACATTTTCCTCTGATTGAACCACTTGATGGTTGGGTGTTGTATGTAGTATCTGTTTTGGGATGCAGACGTGATTGGTGTGATTGATGTTGCAGAATGGGAAGCTGGTCATGACAGTTCATGGTGTTGTAACTCATGTTTGGGGCAAACTCTTCTGTCTAAATTTTAAAGACTCAGCTTAATGTGAAACCTTAACTCTGTTGTTCTGTTGGCAGCCACCCACATTTGAGAAGTTCCTCAAATGCTGCCTATCCCATCCCGTACAGATGATTGCTTCTTCAGCTCAGCCATTTTGTAGCTCTCCTTGGATTAACGTTCTGGACATGATGAAAAAGCATCTAAAAAAGTAAAAGCATCTTCCATTTTATCTGACCTGAAAAGTACTTGTGCAAGTATTTGAGCTGACACAACCAAAGAGTGATAAATACCTTGGGAATGTGGAACTGGTAGAAAGCAGCAGGCAGTTCTAGGAGATAAGGACAGTGTGCCAGGATCAAGCAGTGGTGGAGCATGAGACAAGAGGGCAGGAGACTTGTGAACTGCTTCCAGCTCTGTTGTCTAAATGGTGTCTTTTCTCAAGAGGAGCCACCTGTTGAGTTACCAGCAGTGTTCAGATAGACCTTCCCAAGGCATTTCCCATCCCAGTGCCACTCCATTGGGACAGCCAACCTGTGACTTCCTCCAGGAGAGACTCCTCTCCGTCTCTTCTTTGGGGTACCAGTAGGATGTTTTGGGGTGTGCTTGCTTGCAGCCTTTTCAGTGTTTGAAGATGATGCAGATGTCCTGCTAGCTAGGACATGGTGCCACGGTGGTTTGGAGAAGGGGAAGCTTTTCTCTCCACGCTGCAGTTTGATTTCCATGGGGTGAAGAGAAAGTGAGCAGTGGCAGTGCTGCAGGCTGTGAGGAGGCATGGCTGTAGGCTCTGACCAAGGTGGTGCAGGACCTGGGAAGGACCATCAGCCTCATACAGCCATTCTTGGAGGGCTGCAGCAAAAGCATTTCTGATGCATGTTTCTGAAACCTTTGGGGAATCTGTGATCCAGGCAGTAAGGCCAAACCCTCCTCTTTGGGGGCAGGCCTCTTCCAGAGCATCGTTGTCTCTGAGAGGTGCTTGCCAGGTCGTATGTTTGACAGTATTCACATAGACCCTGGACCTTGTTACTCACAGAATGGACAGAAACACAGCTTGGTGTCATCTTCAGTATGGTGGTGTGTATGCTTGCCCCCCGAGCCATTGCATGTATGTAATCCCATAGGTGTGGTGGTGAGGTCTGCCTAAGAAGGCACTGACACAGCAGCTTACATCAGAGCTGGGGGAGTGTGCTTTGTCCTTTGCTGTTCTGGGAAATTCACTTAATGAATTCCAATTCAGCTCTCGGTTGCAGTCTAGAGGAAGAAAGGCTAACAAGTTCTTTAATCTTTGGAGCTGACTTTTGCACCGTATGCTTAGAGCCACGTGCTGTCCTTAACCTGTGTGGACCCTGGACCCTGGACCTTTGTTTGTGGAAGGGCACATGGGCACAGAAGGGGTTTTAGCATCAGAGGGAAGGCTTTTAGAGAAACAGGCACATACAATTGCAAATTTGAAGACTTAAAAGTGTTTTCATACAGCTAGTAAAAAAAGTTGTTGATTTGTCAATATGAGTTTTTCCCTTTGTGAAGACCTGAAGTCCACAATAGAATTTTGCAAACTATATCAGTAAATACCTGCTGGCTTGCAAAGATTATTTTGTAAAGTATTTCTAATTCTGCAGATTTAAAGCAAGGAGTTTAGTTTATTTTCCTTAATTTTCTCGCAAACATTTGCACCTGTGGCTCTTGTGGTAACTAGAGAGCAGTGGTACTTAACACTAGGTGGCTGTCTAACAAGTGATTTCTTGATTCAAGGCTCCCAAAGCAAATCAGCACTGGCAGCGCTACTTTGTGTGTTTGTGTGTTACCTTTCTTCTGTAGCTGAAGGGCAAGTGAGCTAGTGCCTAATTACAGGAAACGACAGCCATGTAGTATGTGAATAGTCCCGGCTGCTGGGGGTAAAAGCACAGCACAGCCCTGCTTGACAGAGGGAAACCAGACCCTTGGGTGGGCTTGTTTCTCACCCACTGAGAAGACTGGATTAGAAGTAAAACCCAGACCTGACTCTTTCCAGTCGACTGTCCCTTACGAGGGCTTTACTGTGTCATAAATTATGATACTTTTCATGTTTGTTTGCGTTTCTTTTTCTTTGCAGGCCACAAACCAGCGCTGTTCTTTCCTCACTGGAAGACTGGATGCTGTTCTTGGAAATAGCTCCCCCAAAGAGCTGGCCCACAGCTCACAGGCCATGCCCAGTGGGTTTCTGATGCTCCTCGAGATCGTTGCACTGTTGTTATGGGCTGCTCCTGAGCTTAGGCCCTGGCGTGTCTGCAGCTGTAGATATGGTGCCTTCTCTAAGTGCTTACAGCTGGAGCATAAGGAGAGGCAGTTGGTGATTTTGCTACCCAGCAGATGAACTTCTGTCACAGGCAGAATTGCTAGGGCAAGGCTTGCTATGAGACTGTTTTCTGAACTCATCAGCCAGTCTTAGTGTCAAGACTTTTACTGAGGTGATAGCTAAAGGAAGCCTAGCAACAACTATTTCTTAAGTAAGGTTGAAAACAACCTCTTCTACTTATTAAGAGACTTTGAACAGCTTGGCCAGACACAAACACCTAAAAATACTCTGAACCACTCCTCAGGTGCAGCAGAGCTCTGACTGCATGATTTGGGATGCAGCAGGAGAGATGCATGATTTGGGATGCAGCAGGAGGCTGTGATTCCCCTGAGATGGGACTTCAGAACAGCCTCAGGGCTGCTTCTGGCTGGGCCAGCTGCAACTGTCCCCTGCGATCAGTGCTGCTGGGTTGTAGCAGAGCTGTGTGCTGCTCTCATTTCCCTTTCTTCTTGCTTATGGCATTTCTGATTGGAGCTCATAGTGGCAGGGTAGAGTTGGCTTCACTGGCTATCTGTTGTCTTGGTATTTCCCTATATGGCAGGAATCACAGCCTTCCAGCTGGCACCAGCTACTTACTCTGTCCCTGTACCCTTGCTGTTTGCATTTTTTAATAAACTGGCAGCAACAGCACCTCCTCCAGTCTGGGAAGTCTGGTTCCACTTGTGACGTGATCAGACCTTGTGATGCTGATTTGAAGGTAGATGAGCACAAGGAGATCATCTGTGATTTAAAGGGTAGGGTGTTTGGAGCAGGGTAGATTTGCTAAGAATGATGGTAGCACCTTCTCATCTCTGAGAATAGTGGGTGGGACACGGGCTGGAGATCACGTGGAGGAGGACAGACCTGTTGAGCCTCTAGTGTCCTGTGAGGTTTTCTTACCTGGCTTTTGCTTCTGAGTGAGTGTCTCCTACATTTCCAGTGAATGCCGCAGCCTCCTTCCAGTGCCATGAGCCCATGAGATGGGCACGACCGGTCAGTTCTCTCTGAATCCCAGTTGCCTTTGGTGAGGAGACAGAGCAGTGATGCTGGGTCTGAGTCAAAGCTTTTGGCAGAACTTCAGATTTGAAAGAGCACATTGGGCCTGGCACCAGGACCTCTTCCCCACCATCCTCCCTAATGAGGGATCTGGCACATGGGCCCAGACAGTGGTTGAGAAATCAGAGAGGAGTGCAAGGCTGGGGAGGGTGGTGATAGTGGCTTTTGAGCTGTCTGTGGCTAATTTATCAGTGATGAGTACTCATTATCTCTAAAACATTGCATAGTAAACTGGGTATGAGTTGACATCTGAACTAGATTAACTAATCAGTGAACCTCATGTTTCCATTTCAAAGTTGTGCTTTAATAATTGTATTCTTAAACTTGTCTTCACTGAAGAGTTGACCTGAGCTGTGTACCAGGGTTTAGCTAATTTTCCTCACTGCTTCACCTTTGTCCACCTCTCATTCTCCTTCCTGCTCCCCTGGGGAAAAGCTTTGCCTTGTGTGGAAGCCCTCAGGCTGGAGGCGTTTTCTCACATGCATGTTGGCAAGCACAGAAGCAGACTGAAGGCAAGAAGGTGGGTGTAGGACTGCAGCCTACCCAGCCTGGGTTAGGCCAAGCAGGCAGGAAATAGAAACACATGGTATTGACCAGTTGTCTTTGGGTACTTACCTGTTTGTTTAGCTTTTTACAGTTTTACTGTTGTAGATTCATCAACTTTTACCAGCATTGACTGGTACCTGTGGAAGACAGGTAGATCTGGTACAGCTTATGTGGAAAGATGATTTGCTTTTGAGTAGGGAGTTTGAAATCCCAGGAATTTCCATATCAAATTTTGTACTTTTTTTTTGTTTCCCCTTGTATCTATGAGACAGAAGAGGAGGGTGAAGAAGCGCATTGTGGACTGTAAAAAACCAAGCAAACAAACAAAATTTTAAATAAGTTTGAATGAAACTTCCAAAGTGTCTTAGTGATTTATGGACGTTAATCTTATTTGGAGATTGCTGGGACTTGTGTACTCAAGGTATAAGTACATGTTTGCCCATCTGCCCATCTGTCATCTTTTCAACTCCTGACTTATCACTGTATGAGAATTCAGCCCCTTGATTAACTTCTGCATTGTTTGGTGGTTTTTTTTCCCTTTTCAGACAAGTGAGAGAGAGACTAAAGCAGCAAGTTGCTGAAATGAAAGAGAAATTTCCAGGCTTCAGACCAGGACTCGCAATTTTGCAGGTATTGTTTTCTTTAATGACAACTACAGAAAATCTGTGTTGCTTTGCAATGATAAGTGCACAGCTGATGAGCTTCATCAAAGCTGCTTTGCAATGGTAGCATTTCGTAACAGAAGAGCAGAGTTCCCTGTGGGATCGTAACATTTCTGTGATGTCTTTTTCCCAAGTACTGGGGTTAAGAAACATTTGGGGGTTTTTAGGTTGTTTTTTTTTCTTTCGTCAGATCTGCCATTGCAGTTCTCTGTTTGAACATGAGTGTTTGTGAAATGGCAAAAGTAGGTTTCTTGCCTATTAAGAAGAAGTAGTGCTTGTAGACACTCTTCCAAGTCTCTGCGTTAGTGTGAGCCCCAAAGCCTGTCAGCTTTCAGAGATGTGTTTGTACCAAAAATCTTTGAAATAGCGTGTTTATTAAGAGATTTGGTCTGCTGTTACATGAGAACATGGAGAGAGAAGGAGGTGGGGAATAGGGGAGATGCTCAACCAAAACCACTTTTGGCCAAGGATGGAACAAAATCCCATTGCTGAATTTGATGTCTGTCAGAAGCGTAAGTGCTAGAGCCTGCAGAGGAATGCTTCCGGAGGAAAAAAAGCTCTGGTCAGTAAAGGGTTTGGCCTGTGTTTGGCAGAATTAAGGTGATTTTTTTTTTTTTCCCTCTTGCAGCTATAAAAAATTGAAGCTCTTTGGGCTTAGATCAGAAAGTGACTGACAGTAGCAAGTGTCATGTAAGAGGAAGGAACTGTGTGGCCACAAAGGATTGGTGGACTGTAAGTGGCTGCTTAGAGAAGTGGCTTCTGTCCTTATTCAGTATTTTGGGCCCCTGAAGAGCTCTTGGTGCCTGCCTCTAGATTCCACTTCTAAGACCACTATAGTACACAAAGGCCATGCTCCTCTTCAATTCCAGGAACAAATTGGTTTGTGGTTTGTTTTTTATTCTAGTTTTCCATTAGCTTTAAGAAGATCATCTCTACAGAAGACTTATCTTCAGGTGTTTAGGAGGAAGGTCTTCTATTTAAAAATTAGTAAGGGATGCTTTGATGGAATTTCCTGAACTGCTGACCTTGTAAACTGTCTTCAGCAATTGCTGTCTTGTGGAGATACTGGATTTTTTTCTTGGTTGGCCTGTGTTCTCTTCAATCCTGGGTTGTCCGAGTCCTTCACAGCCTGTTGCTCTTTGACACTATTGTAGGCCACCAAACAATCTGGGCTTGGAGTTCATATCCTAATACTGATTATCTCAGATGTCTATTTTTCAGTTAAGTCAGGACAATTAGCTGTTTCTGATATGTAGCACCCAACACAATGTTTGCTCTTTTCTTGGGAGGTATTTGCTGTCCTCTGAGCTCAAAGAGCAAGTCAGTTAATATTTTGGTTTTTGTCCTATAGTCAGGAATGTCCTCTTCTGCACAGTATGTGTGGTCTGCTTCTGACATCTCCTGATGCCAACACTCTTCCTTCTTTTCTGCCCTGTATTTGACATACTGTTTCTTAAACTCAGCAGACTTTAAAGGGGAGACAGCCCCTTTGTCTCACTGTAGGGAAGAAGAACCAGTGTGTGCTGGGTGATCAGGTAATGCAGTCACCCCTACAGCTTGTCGTCTGTGTGACAACCAGGGATAGCTCCCAAATACCAGGGAATGGGCTTTCAAGAGTTTGCTTATCATCTTTTCCATATTTGCCCCTCATTTTCTTATGGTTACAAGGAGTATTACCTTTGACAAAACATACTGCATGATGCAAGTGGTCTTCTGAAATGCAGTTGTACTGTAATCACCCAGTACTGCCAAGAACCACAGGCACTTCTTGCTTTCTCTTTGTGCATGGCTTTGTTCTTGTTTTGTTGTTTTTTGTTTGGCATGTCAAGGTTCAAAACAGAAGTGGAAGAAATCTCTCCATCAAGGCATATGTATATGCATAAAATTACATTCCTGGGTATCAGAAGCCCAACTTTTCTGAAAACCTTAATCAGATAATTAAATGTTATCAGCACCTGCTGATCATGTTAATTAGCTAGAGAGTAGCTTTCTCAGGTGAGATGGCAGGCAGTATTTTCTACTTTGGACAGCACTGCATTTCTAAGATTTTTTTCAACAGTTGTAAATGGTGTTTCTGCAGGAGACCAGACAACTTTTCTTCAGCTGCCGCTTACCTGAAAGAACACTTTCCTGTTAGCTCCAGCCACTTACAGCCTCTATCAGTGTGTTTTACAGTTATTCAAGAATACCTCTGTCTCCTTGGTGTAGCTCAAAGGAAGCCAAGGAAGCTAAGGGTTAAGCCCATCTCAGCCTGTGACTGGGTCTCTGTTCTGCAGTGTGACTCAACTGTCTTTTCATCCTCAGGTTGGAAATCGGGATGATTCGAACCTCTACATTAACATGAAGCTGAAGGCTGCTGCTGAGGTAATGCTTAAACTCTTTAAGATTTCTTTTTACCCTCCTACAGTAGGTCAAATCTGAGTATGAAAAAAAAAGATGCGAATCAAATAGTTTTGTCTAAACTTTGCCTGTATTGGAGAAACCAGTGTTGGTCTGAATTCTTTGTTATAAGGAAGTAGTATAGGTGTGGAACCTGATGCTTGGCCAAGTGGAGTATTCTGGTAACAACAGCATGGTGCCGCTTTTTGTGTGAACATCTCCTAGATGACATGTGTCTGAAGTGCCGATTCTGTCTTTCCTGACTTGTGGCCATGTGCACATCTTCTCTGAATGTCTTGTACCTGCAGTTGCCTTGCTTCTGTCACTGAGCGGTACATTACATGCTACAGCAGGACTGGGAATGTAGATGAGTCCCTGTTTCCCTAGGTGATAGCTGGCATCTTCTCTGCTGGCATTTCAAGTCAGTATGCTGTTAAGCCAAGATGATGTTGTTCATGTCAAAAGGTGAATAGGGCAGTTAAGTATGGATCAATCTAAGTAGGCAAAGCGCTAATCTTTCTTCTCCTTCATTGATGGTGTTTCCTAATAATAGTACTGTAGCCACAGGAGATAGACCTGGAAATGTGACAGAATGTAGCTGTGACTGGGCTGGACTGAGAAAATAGCCAGATCAATCTCTGACGTCAATTCAGAAATCAGATAGTTTGTTGATATTCTCATTTGCAGATTGGGATCAGTGCCAATCACATAAAACTGCCAAACACAGCAACAGAAGCTGAGGTAAGGAATATAGCCAGTAATGCAAAAATAAAAAACTTTGGTTTTGAGCTTGAGAGATGAATTTACATTTGCTCTCTCATTTTATAAAAAAAGACTTCTTGCCCATAGATGTTAACTCATGAAACAGAACTGGAACCTGCTGAGGTTTTTTTTTAAATTATTTTTAAAAGAAAACTAAAACACTATAATGTAAAATTTTGTTACTTTAACAGGTATTTTTCTAAAAATAAAAAATATGAGTCATCTATACTGTTGGGTGGAAAAACTAAACATATGGTGTATATCTTTTAATACAGATAGGATTATGCTTTTTCCTTTGCATCAGTCATATTTCAGTTTATCAGCCATTAGGTTTTTTGTCTTTACTTGTTGTAGGTCCTCAAGTGCATTACTTCTTTGAATGGAGACCCTGCTGTTCATGGCTTCATAGTGCAGCTGCCACTTGACTCTGATAAACCCATCAACACAGAAAAAATAACCAATGCTGTTTCACCTGAGAAGGACGTAGATGGGTAAATGACAGCTACTCCAGAAAGAAACTTTTTTTTTTTTTTTTTTTTTTACTTTGAACTGTGATCATGAGGCTGGGAATCTTACTTGGCCTTATTCTTTCAAAATACAGCTTAAGTAGTATCAATGCCGGGAAACTGTCAAGAGGGGACCTTGGAGACTGCTTTATTCCCTGTACGCCAAAAGGATGCATGGAACTTATTAGGCAGACAGGTAAGGAGGTTTCCATCCATTATTCATGAGTGCAGAAGTCCTCGATAAGGGGAGCAATTATGCACATTGGAAGGCTGTGCTTCACATTGAAACATTTGTTGAGATGCTGCATTTTATCTCTGCCTTTTCAGATAGTGAAAAAAATTGTTTTAAAATGGTCCTTCCTTCCTCCCTCCCAACTCCAATTCCCTGTCACACACAACCCAGGAGAAAAAATAGTATCCTGAAGTACTAGATCCAGGCTTAAACTGACCAGAAGGCTCCAGATCTGTTTGAGTTAGTTTGTACTAGGATGCACGATGACCTATTTTTACGTTCTCCTAATTTTCTGTGATGCAGGCATCCAGGTTGCAGGAAAAAGAGCTGTAGTGGTTGGTCGCAGTAAGATTGTTGGTGCTCCCATGCATGACCTGCTGCTCTGGAATCACGCGACGGTAACCACTTGCCATTCAAAGACCTCGACACTGGCTGAGGAGGTAAGGACAGGCTGGATGCACGAGGATGTGGTTATCTGCTGCAAGCCATTGCTACTTGGTGTATTGCTCCTCTAAGTCATTAGGTGTGGGTTGTCTTTCATCTAAAACGGTTTCCCAGTCCTGTTCATTGCATGGTTGTGTAAATAGTTCCATTGGAATAGGATCCTGATTATTTTTGGGCCTTAATTAGAGGGCTTTAATTATAGATTTTTTTTTTTCTTCTTTGAGCAAGTGGTGAGAATTTAATCATCCCTTCCTAATCTCCATTTAGTGGCCTGCAAGACAGTGTATGGTTTTATTTTTTTTTCATGAAAGGCCAGGCGGTCCTTCCCTTTAATGGCTGGGAAATGCTAGACCAAATGTTTTCTCCAGTTTTTTTTTCCCAGTCTATTTTCCATGACTGGGAGTTGGTACTATTTTCCTCTTTAGCCGCGGGAGTGACAGAAATAGTGTGTTGCTGTGCTGCCACCTACTTGGATTTCGTAGAGCAATCAACACTGCCAGGCTCTGTAGGCAAGTATTAAAGCTGAAAAGGGAGTAGGTGTATTTTAACATAACTCGCAAAGATCAGGAGCACTGCAATGCTTCATGCCGTTAAGTTGCTGTTCAATAAGACTGTCATTAGGTTGATTAACAATTGAAGTGCTAATTCTTAATGAAATCTTAAAAATAGTTGATCTCCCTTGAAGATTAAAAGGAAAAAATTCCAGGAGATAGCAGCTTCCTAAGCAAAAATGAATGAAGCAGTGCAAGAAGTGACATGGAGCTTTAGTCAGAGTCTCTAGCACCAGCTTTGTGACCAGACCTGTCAAATTTACTGAGAACTGTCTGAAGAACATTAGTGCTGAATTACAATCAGCTTTCCCTGGAGTTGCATGTTACACAGCTCTGGACATAAAAACCACAAGATAGTGCTGCCGCAAGTGAAGTGCCGCTGAGAGTTCTGTGCAGGGGTTGTTCTTGGCTGCTGTCTGATGAGTGCTGGGTATATTTCTAGCACTGAAAAGAGCAGCTGAATATGCAGGGATATTTGAAGGGAGGAAGGTAAGAATATGCAGAAGGCTTTTAGATAAAATCAGAGTAGTCTGTATGATCCACTTGGAAATCACAGAGGAGTTCAAAGGAGGCTGTGAAGTGTTGACTAGCAACAGTTCTGTGAAGGAGTGTGAAAATAGGCCATAATTTCTGGCTGCGGGAATTTGTCCTTGCCAAGGCAAGTGCCCTTCCAGCCCTCTGATGGCAATGGTTGAGCACACAGTTTCACTGCAATTGAAGCTGATCCGAGTTGCTGCTGAAGCAGCTCTAAGTTTTTCCACTGCCGGTGTGATACATAGTTGTTTATTTGACTTTTTTTTGTAGGTTGGTAAAGCTGATATCCTGGTGGTTGCAGCTGGTAAAGCTGAAATGGTAAAAGGTGAATGGATCAAACCTGGTGCAATCGTAATTGACTGTGGAATTAACCATGTGCCAGGTGCGTGGGTAATGTAAAAAGAGTGGGGATGTGTTTATTTGTATGTAAGTGCAGTTGCTAAGTAAGGACATGGATACTGTTTCCTTGGTGTTTCTAGTCAATGCAGACTTCTTTGTCTTTTAAATCTGCCATAGGTAATGATAGCAACCTCTGAAGATGCCAGAATAAAAAAAGGTTGGTCTGAAGTACTGTCCTGAAGCAGATCAGTAGCAGTTTTGTTTCTGCCTTCAGTGAGGCTGGTGATTAGTAGAGGAAAAAGGAGGCCTAGGACGTATTACAACAGAATCTCCACATAATTTTGCCCCAACTACATAGTGAAGTCTTGCTGCTCTTGTCAAGTGTGCACGCGCAGCTTTGCTGTCATTACTTTGCAGTTAGATCTGATTAAGCTGTTCTGTTTGAAATACATAAATGGCAAACAGTCTCTTAAAGTAGCTGTGGATTTGTTGAATCACAACATTAACTTCTTAGGCTTGAATGGCTGTTGTCTTGAAACAAAGCGGCTTCTACAAGAGTATTGGTGACAGTGGCTGTGGCATAGAATAAAGTGCTTTAACACAATGGATTTTTAGGGTCGGGTTTCACTTAGCTACTCCTTCCTTATAAAGGAGGAACAGACAGTCTGGCAATTTCTGTTTTCATCTCGTTTTAAATCCAAATTACAGATGTTGAATGATATGGAAAATTAGTCACCCTCCAACTATCTGTGCTACACCCACAAAGCTTTTAAAAGGTAGTTTTCATAATTAATCAGTCATTTTGTTATTTAGTGGAAAGTAAAGAAATTTCTCTTCGTCAGCCTTGTTCCTCAAAGATGATATTGAGTTACATTTAAAAACATCAGTCCTCTGTGTAATTAAAATTAAGAAGTCATCTGCTGGTGCTGTTTGTTGCTTGATATGTTTGTGCCAAGCTACCCAGGCTTGGGCAATTTGCCAAAACCCGCAGGGTCACTGCTGATTTCCATGAAGCAGAATGGCTTGGAGTCTCCCCAACTAACATGTTGCAAATAAAATTACCATTGTGTTTCTGACATACGATGGTACAACCTTTTTTTCAGGCTTGATGTGAACTGCATCTCTGAGGACACATCCCTGTTTCTTTGCAATTAGTCTGCCTTGGGGAGTGCGCAGAGATCTGATCTTCTTGTACACGCAGCCTCATCAGTGTTGCATGGTGATACACTTAATGGCGTTGTGAGACTCAGTAATCGGGGCTTGATAGAGTACCGTGGAAACTGTCAGATTTCAAAATGATGAATGCCACAGACTTTTTTTTTTTTTCTGTAGTTTTCTGAAGCTGCTGAGATTTTCTGCCTCTTTCTTCCCTTCTGATAGGTTGCATACCTATCAGTTCATTCCATATGTATAGGCATGTCCTTCATTTCTTTGATCTCAAAGTCCTTGGATGCTCTCTCTCCTGGGTTCCAGCTGGCTAGAGAATTCACTGGACCAAAGAAGACCCAGGCGCTGGGAATGGTTGTGTGTCACTGACATGCTCTGTAACTTCTTTGTTGTTTTTTGGGGTTTTTTTAAGAGTGGGATGATGAATAATGAGAAGGTGAAATTATGGGGAGAGGCGGAAAGTGTTGTATGTGAGCTTTCCCTCAAAAGACTATTTTAGAGGTAATTGAATAGCTCCTAAATTGTGCTTAACAGTGCTTGGCGTGACGTACGGATGCAGAGGCAGGGACCGGGGGTTTGTTTGCCTTATGCTCATCACTGTGTCTGTGTAACAGATTAGGCTTTGTCTTTGGTGTGCCTAGTTCTTTGCTTGTTTTTGTCATTCTTGGGCTTGGAGTCTTCCTGGCCAGGGTGGCTGGTAAGCCTGCTTAGCATTCTTGGAAGAAAATATGATTATGTTATTTGCCTTTTGCAACCTTAATTAAACTCGTCTCTAGGCTGGAAGGCCAGATTGGTCTGCAGTTCAGGCAGCAAAGTGGACAGTGGCTGCAGGAACACTGTTTAACAGTGGGATGTTGTTCAAGCTTTGAACTTTAGGGAGAGGAAGTGTTGCTTAAAACACAAACACAGCAAAACATTGAAGCTGCTAATTGTCAGTGACAATGCAGCTAAAAATTGGTGTTGGCAGGGGCTGCTTTTGTTCCCTCTTTGGTTTTGCCGTAATCAGCTGTTTAGGAGTTTGGTTTCTCTTCCACTTCTGCCCCTCACCAAACATATGTTAAAGTTATTGATTGTTTTATCTTCAAACATACATTTAATATATGCAATATAATATTTCAAAGTTAAAACATTGAAATCTGTCTTCAGCTTTTTCACACTGCTTAAAAGTTCTATAGAGTTCTCATATCTGAAATGAGGATCTGCCACTCCAGGAGAATCTTAAATTTTCTTTTTTTGATATGCTATGTCTATAATCAGTGGGTTCGTTAGATTACTGTGCTAGTTTACTAATACATTTTGTCTTTTTCTCTTTTTATGGGTGAGCTTAAAGGTCACCACTGGAAAAAAGTGCTATTTCTGCTTCTGAATTGTCAGGTCACGTAGTGATATAGCAATTTTTTTTGACAGAGAAGAAAGGAGGTTTTTCTACTGGAACTCTCTTAAGCCACCTTTGAGGTTTGCTTTGACAAGACTCTGATCTCTGTGAACTGCAGTATTTACTGGTCCATCATTAGAATAGCAATGAGTGATTGAAACCTCAGCATTTTCTGTCTTCAGTTTCTATAAAGGCAGGTGGTTTTATTCGATTGTAAGGCCTAGATGTCCTCCAAAATGGAACAGAGCAAATGTAAACCTGGGTTTTTGGAACAAGTCAGCCACGTTTCTTCTCTCAATTCTTCCAGACCATTGGTTTATATCTCCTTGAAATTGGAAGCTCTACTAATCCTTCAGAGCAATGGAGCAGGAGCTGTGAGAGGACGGTTCAGGTGACATCTCTATTGTATGTCCCATTTGTGTTTTATTGGTGCACAGATGTAAGACTTTGTCTGTGCTTTGGTTCCTCTGCATTTGTTTTGGAGTCACCTTCAGACTGCCTCGGGGGCCACATGCCACTGAGAAAATACTTGCATCCTCAAGGAAGGAGAGATCTATCTAGCTGAGGATAAATGGCGCTTAATGGGAAGATATGTTGCATGAGCTGTTGACACTCTCTGAGTGAAGTATGATTATAACAGCTTCATCTTGTGGTGTTTTAACTTTTTAATCTTTCTTTACAGCTTCCTGGGAACTCGACTTTTGTTTTGTTTACTCCAACAGCCTCAGTCAGTGCTGCCTCCTCTGTTGTTTTGGTGGAGCAATGTGTAACTTCTTTTTTCCTTAAAACCCCAGATAGCACAAAAGCCAGTGGAAAAAGAGTTGTAGGAGATGTGGCGTACAGTACAGCAAAGGAAAAAGCTTCCTACATCACCCCAGTTCCTGGTGGCGTTGGGCCTATGACTGTGGCCATGTTAATGCAGGTACGTGGGCAGACTCTGAGACTGCTCATCATCTCCTCTGCATTTGCCTTTGGGGTATGTTGCTGCTGACCATCAGCACACTACCACTAGACCTTCCTTCTAGCTCTTACAGAGGTCTAGTTAGGATTTCCAGCTTCTAGTCCACAAAATTTGGATTCAGTTAACTGAGGAAGATAATGGACCTTGAGGAAATGTTCAGGCACAGGTTTTTTGGTTGGCGTTTTGGGGTTTTATTTTGTTTGGTTTTTTCAGTGTTCTCTAAAAACAGTGAGAAATGGGCTTGTCTTACAATGCTCTGGCTGTAATTCTAAAACTATCCTTAGGGTGACTGGATAAAAAGGAGGAGAGTAACAGTATAAGCCAGCTCCCTCTGTTTCCTGCTTTGCTTAAGAAACCCTGCTGGCACAGAACACCCCAAAAGAAACCAGCACACTGGAAGATAGATAAGTAGATTGATAGATAGGTATGGTAGGTTTTTTTTTTTTCTTTTTAAGAAAACTACCAGCAGAATCTCATTTTGGATTGTTAGCAAATGCTTTAATCAAAACACTTTGTGTTAATCCCAAACTGAGACAGATGGGAGGGGAGAACCTCTCTGGGTCTCTTTCTCAACCAGCATGGTTCATACAGTGGTGGTTGCTATAATGCATTCTCATCCTTGTTTTAGAGCACAGTGGAGAGTGCACAGCGTTTTCTGGAGAAGTTCCAGCCTGGAAAATGGAACATCCAGTATAACCAGCTTACCCTAAAGATGCCTGTTCCAAGGTAATGCTTTCAAATTGAGACAGTGGTGGTATTGATGCATTATAGTATTCACTTCTGTTCCCAACCTTTATGTAATATGGGGCATACATGTATGTAGACTGTAGCTGGCATTGACATTTTGAGAGAAGTAGAGAGAAAGCACTGTGAGGCCTTCCTAAGGGAGCAAAGCTGACCTGTAGTGGTGCTGTGACATATGGTGAAGTGTAGGCATGGGTCATCCACCATAATCAGGGAGTGCAGTGACAGAACAAGGAGTAACAGTTGTAGATTTAAACTAGATACTAGGAAGAAATTTTTTCCTGTTAGGGTGGTGAGACACTGGCACATGTTGCCCAGAGAAGCTGTGGATGCCCCATCCCTGGAGGGGTTCAAGGCCAGGCTGGATGAGGCTTTGAGCAACCTGGGCTGAGGCGTGGAGCACCCTGGGCTGGTGGGAGGTGTCCCTGCCTGTGGCAGGGGGTTGGAACTAGATGATTGTTAAGGTCCCTTCCAACCCCAAACATTCTGTGATTCTATGAATCTATGATAATATTAGTGTGGACTTCCACTGACTCTTTAGGCCAGCTGGATAGTTGCTGATTCAACAAATAGCGAGACACTTGTATTCTGGGAAATTTTCAGTCTGACGTGGCAAAACACTAGCATCTTGACGTAGGAGTTGTTGGTGTCAAGTCCCCAGGGAGCAGTTGAAAATATAAAAAAATGCCATAAGGGAGCATAACACATTGTCTACAAAAGGCATTCTAGGGGTGGGAGGAGCGTGGGGAGGGTTGGTGGGAGGTTTTTTGTTGTTCGGTTTGTTTTGTTGGTTTTTTAAAAAAAAAAAAAAATGCAACTCTGACGTTCTTTCTGTTCTAATGTAGCCAGTATCAGTGGGATAGATTCATTTAACTGGGAGGGGTTAAAGCTTCCCTTTTAAAATATAGATTAGGTGTTTGTAGTTTATGCTGTCCAGAAGCAGGGAATTTGTGAGAAGTCTCTGACATATCAATTGACCTTGCTCTCTTTCTTTAAGTGATATTGAAATCTCGCAGTCTTGCATTCCCAAGCCCATTGATCAAGTTGCAAAAGAAGTTGGCCTGCTCCCTGATGAGGTGGAGCTCTACGGCCAAACTAAAGCCAAGGTTCATCTGTCAGTTCTGAAACGGCTGAAGAACCAGACAGATGGCAAATACGTTGTTGTTACTGGGTAGGTACTTCCTTAACTGAGGCATCACTTACATGATGTCAAGGTGAAAAGAAATTTTATTAGCGTGGCTTGTCATTGTGTTGTCTTTTGGTAAGGTGACTGTATGGGGTGCTCTGGGCTTTAGTAAATCACACTGAGAATCTAGGGGTTTGGGAAATAGATTTATCTCTTGTTGCAAATAGTGGGAATGTAGTTTAACATTTCTCTCCTGTGGATGAATTGTTTTGGTCTGCAGGTCAGGGTTATGAAGGGCAGTCTGGATTGTAGTCTAAGTTCTCCTAGTCTAGTAGCCTGCCTTCAACAGTAACTATCGAGTTGTTTCAGAGCAAAGTCTTCAGCAGTTATGTGATAATTCACCAATCTCATTTCAGTTTCGAATTGATGATTAGCTGATGTCTGAACCAATCCAGAATTGAACTGGCGTTAACTGCAATCACCGGGTGACTGTTTTATCCCTGTGTTTTGAGTCTCACACACTAAAAGGGTTTAACTGTGTCTGTTCTGCTTTTTCCCTGCAGGATAACTCCTACTCCCCTGGGAGAAGGGAAGAGCACCACCACTGTTGGTCTTGTTCAAGCCTTAGGAGCACACCTTCACCAGAACGTCTTTGCCTGTGTTCGTCAGCCTTCTCAGGGGCCAACCTTTGGTATAAAAGGTATGAGCTGTTCTGTTGCTTGCAGTCGGACTAAATGGGGAAAGATGGCATTCAGAGATTTGATTTTGCTGCATTGTAGTTTTACATAATTCCCAGTTACAATTGCATTTCTTTCAAGAAAGAAAAACTTTGGGTAAGTTCTTCAGTGTTATCTGCAGGTGCTGTGCTGGGATTTAAACTAAGCTGCTCAGACAGTAGCTGCCTTCTGAAAGCCATTAAGCAAACACATGTAATATCATTGTGGGCTAGAGAGACCTTTATTTGCATGATTTTACTATTGTCTCTCTGTAGGTGGAGCTGCAGGTGGTGGCTATTGTCAAGTTATCCCTATGGAAGAGGTAATTCTTTATACAAAGCCTCATTGCACATGTAGCTGACAGACCTTGAAGAGATACTGAAGTCAGATGTCTTACCAAATCTTTCTTGTTTATGGTCCAGTGTAGCACTCCCAAGAACTTGATTTCAGCAATGCTTTTTTAAAAAATACAAAACATCTTTGGTTGTTTCAGAAGGGTGCCTGCATGGTCAAGGAACTTCATAGAACTGGGAATACCCAGTTCCTCTGTTCCCGCCCCTTCTCTGCCTTAAATTGCTGTGCACCCTTGAGCAAAGTACATCCTGTGCCTCTTCCCAGAACTGACATGAAGATTATAATGGCTTAATATGTTTTGGAAGCATATTAAGTAGTTCTGTGAGCAGCAGTGGTCACTGACTTTCTGTGTGCTATTTTGGTGTACTTGTATTTTAGATTACTAACACGAAAAGGGAAAAGGGAGGGAAGTTGAGAATCAATAATGCCAAGACCTTAGCCTGTGGGGGACTGGCACTGTAGCATATTTCTGATGTGACTTGGCAACAAGTAAAATCCTGTGTCTGGAGGCAGGGAATTGAAAGGCACGTGTAGCACGTGCTCTCATGCTTGTCTCAACTCTCAAAGTAATTGCCTGTAGAATTCTACCTTTGTCTTTTGCACTATAGATTGACACAGGGAAATTTTATGAAGAAAAGCAGAAATTATCAAAACGGCTGTTCATTCCAGTTGATGCAGAAAGTCCATAAAAGATAAAATGTTAAGAGGCAGAATATTGATTTAGTCAGGTGCCAAGAACACGTGTGAATGATAGATGTGACAGGAGAAATAATCTCCTCCTGTTTGGGAGTGTTAATAAGATGAGCCAAAATACTTGACTGTGTGCAGCAATGGGAAACAGCCCCACTCTTGGAACCAAACTGGCTGAAGGGACTTTCTTTAAGTATGACCCACGTGGTGTAAGTACACATAGCTTTGTGGGGGTGTTTTAATTGATGCATGTTTCATAAAATCAAAGTATCTGGAGTCACTAGTTCCAGTAATGACCTTGATACATCATTGGGTATTTCTACATGCAGCTTTCGTCCTAGGAAAAGATTAGCAAGTGAAAAACTCCTGTACTGCAGAACCGCGGTGGTAATAATTGCTTCTTGTTTGCATGTATGTAGAGTGACACAACAATTAGCAGTTGCTAATTAGGATTTATACTCAATGTGTGACTAGCTCCATTCTGCTTTTAGCTATCTGGTTTTTAAGACCACAATAGCAAGGCTCCAACAAAATGGTACCATAAGGTCTTCTGTCACATCACCTTTTGTAATGTCCCTTTTTTCATTGTCTTCCTTTACTGCTCTGCTTCAGAGAAAAAGGATTGTTTTAACTGCACCTTTTACTCCCCTGCCATAATGCAAGTTTGTCACATAAGCTATATATCCCAAGCTATTTGTCAGTATCGCTACAGTGCAGCCAGATAACTCACGTAGACAAACCCACTCAAACGATCTTTTAATGAGATAGAACCAAGAAAACTACTAGCAGTGTCGCTGTGTAGTACGTGGTCTGAAAGTTCTGCCTACGATACTGTGTGTTGGAGTGGTGAGCTTATGCAGAGCTCTGTGCAACCACAGCTCTACTGCTAGCACTACACAAGGTTGGTAGTTTCAATTTAGCTCAGACATCTTTGTGGGAGCAGCAGCAGCTTCAGCTAATGTGCGTGTGAAACCTGTTGTGCAAATAATGAGAGTGGGTCAGAAGGAAGGTGAAGGAGGAGCAATGCAGATGTGCCATTCCATGGTCGTCTTGGGTGTCAAGGAGCTTGTGAGAACTGTTCTCATGGGGGAAAAAAACCTTTTTATTTGGAAGCTTCGTTCTGGAAGTTTGTAAAATGACACAAATGTGGGGGAGGCATTTTTCTGTTTTAGAGAAATTCTTTCCTCTCTTCCACATACTGCACTGAGCAATCTCTCCCCCTCCACCCTCACCCACTTTAACATTGCTATTAATACGTTTCTTTCCATCTGTCTACGATAAATTGAAATAAATGAAAATTGCAGCTGGATGAGGTAACTGATGTGTTTTACGTCCTCTAGTTTAACCTTCACCTCACTGGTGACATCCATGCTATCACTGCAGCCAACAACCTGGTCGCTGCTGCTATCGACGCACGTATATTCCATGAATTAAGTCAGACTGACCAGGTATGGTCCTTTCTTATGATGTATTTGGAGCCAGCCCACTTTGGTCAACATGTTTTGGGTGTGCCAGCAGTGCTCACTAACTGCCTGTTTCGTTCTTGCAAGGCTCTCTACAACCGTTTGGTGCCTTCTGTCAATGGTGTTAGGAAGTTCTCAGACATTCAGATCAGAAGACTACAAGTAAGTTCACTGTTTTCACATTGGTTTCTGGTTCTTTTCCACTTATTCATCCTTTACGTAGGCAGAGCCAGGCTGCAGAAACCCTCGTGTTGTCCTCTAAGTCATTCTGCTGGCATTTATTTTTTACATAAAGTGTGGTAGCCCTTCTTAGAGCACAGAAAACAGTGAGGTGCAACCCCAAGGGGAAGAATCATTGATGTAACTCTCTTTATCATATGTTGTGGCAGTAACACAGTGGGAAGAGGCAGAGGGATTAGTGTCCTTTATTAGTAGTGTCACATCAGTGTCCCTAATGCAATTCAAGAAAGGACCAGAATCAGTCTTCTTACCTTAAACCCAGTTACAGCGAGAGATGAATAGTTCCCATGTGACAGCTGTATAGATAATGCAGGACAAAAAAAAAATGCAATTTATAAAATTCATCTAAAAGAGAACAGAATTTTTTTGTCTTATCCAGATTGAGCAAACATGGAAAAGGGGAAAAATACATGTCCCCCAGCATCCCGCACTTCTCTCCCCAAAAAAGAATTCACAGTTAAATCAATGTGATTGCGTCCTGTGATTGCGTGGCAGTCCCTGAGCAGACCACAGCTCCTCTGATCCTCAGAAATCAATGTAAACAAGCGTGTAACCCTGAGCTCTGCAAAAATGAGGATTAACAGAGGAATGGTTATGCTCTGGGCTTGGCCTTCCTGACTAGAAGGACAGCCTGGGGCCTGCTGAGTTCATTCCAAGAACAAACCTGTTCGTACAGCATTCAGGCTGGATCAGTTGCCCATTTGGAAGCCAGGAGCAATAGTCGGACTACTTAGGAAGCTAAAACTCTGATTTATTAATTGGCTATTATGTCTCCACCATTAGAGAATGTGTGGTTTGCTTCCACTGCTGAGCAAAGAAGCTATGTCACATTGCTTGGTGTGCGTGACAGACTGCTGAGGAACTCTGCCCTAGCCACTCTTCTGGTTATTAAATGTCAAGATGTGAATGCCAGAAAGACGATATCTTTATTTTGTGCTTTTTTTTGTTTATTTCTTTTTCTAAATTATGTGCTTGAAGAGTAAGAGGACAGACTTTTTTTCTTCCCTGCTGTTCTGCAGGAGAAAAATACGCGTTAGCTATCTAGATAATTACAGAAAGCTTGCTCGTTCATAAATCAACTCAATCGTTCTCATTCCTAAGCTTGTGCTTGTATTAGGCTTCTTGAGATAATTCTTCTCTCAATTAAGCAGCTTGGCAAACTGCCCATCCTCTCAGTATGTTCAAGATCAGCTTTCTGGGATGCTGACAGCCTTGTGACTGAATTGTTTAATTCCTCCTTTGTGCCGTTTAACCAGCATGCTGAAGGCAGTGTCTTTAAATACGTATGGCTGTGTGCAGTGACCCTGGGCAAACTAACGAGAAATGGATGTAAGCATGTGAGACCAATGATTAGAACTAGGCGTGTAAGGAACTGCAGAGCTTTGTTTCTCTTACTCTTTCTGTAGATGCCTTGCACAAAGCTTGGTGACAACCTGCCCTAATGAGCTCTGTTGTCTGCCTTGCCCTTTACCAGCTGGCCAGCAGCGAGCTGTGCTTCCAAGTACACGCTGATACGGATCGTCCTACATTGCCGTGGGCTCTAGGAAGAAGGGACACCAGAAAGGCAGCCCCTCCTTATTTCTGAATGTGCAAATGGTGCTGCTTGAAGGCTCATTGCTCTAGTCAAAGGTTTATTTCTGTGAATCTTTTCATTGTACCCTTTTTCTTTTATTTGTCCTTTCCTCCCATAGAAATTGGGCATTAACAAAACCGATCCTGCGGCTTTGACAAAGGAAGAAGTAAACTTATTTGTGAGATTGGACATTGACCCAGGCACCATCACATGGCAAAGAGGTACAAGAGGCGTTAAATGAAATAATTATTAATAAACAAAATGCGTTTTAAAAGAGAGGTTTGCAAGTGCAGCAGGAACTATTTCCTGGTAAAATGGGAAGGGGCAGGGCTAGCCTCTCCTTCTGAGTGTGTGGTGGGGTAGGTGCCTGCAGCTGGGATCCCATTTCTGAAGGGTCTGATGCAGGGGCTTGAATCTTAATCTTTGTGAATTTGGAGCAGACTTCACTAATTGGTGCAAATTTGTGTTTCTGGATTTGTCAGTCATTGAGAAAGTTGCATTTGGCAACTGCAGCCAACAGCCTTTTCGCCTAACTGAGAAAGCGCTGAGAGCAAGGAGAGGGTTCTGCTCCAGGATTAAACTCAGTTTTAGTCTGCTCACTTGCTCTGTTGGGGACAGACAGCAAATAAAGACCAGATTTTTAAAAGGTTTTTCAAGATACCTGAAGATCAATCTCTGGTCTGGCAGATTTAATATTTCACTAGCAAAAGAAATTTCAAATATAGACAATTTTTTCTGATTAAGACCTCAAGAGTATTGCTTTTTCTTCTTTTTATTAAAATACAGTGTGAAATGTGTTCTCCAGAATTTGCTTCATAACCTGTAGTAGGGCCCAAGTGTCTGCCTCATGGGAGATATTTTATAAAATACTTATAATTTTTCAAGCAGATAGTAAGGAACAGCAAATTTAAGCCAGTATTTGATAGTTTGTGTTTCCAAGGTAATTTGAGTTAATGGGGCTGTGTGAAACTCCTCTCACTAAGTGGTAGAATCTGACCATTTTATCACTTAACCTATAAAATTATAATTTTATTTATTTTTACCTGTAATAATTTCCTGATTCCACATTGACTAATGATGGTGAAAAAGTAATTGGAGTAATACTAGCTTGCTAGCTCTGCTTTTCAGAGAGGCTTCAGACTTGTGGTTAATGCACACAAAGGGAGGTGGACTCCCTCTGGATGCAGTGCAGGGTCTGCATGTGACTGTGGGCATCTAAACTTTGTTGCAGTTCAGTTTTGGGGAAGAATCACATAGGGTGGCACTTGGCCATTCTTTAGGAGAGGATGGTGTCTCAAACTGCCATCCTCTCTTCATAGGTGATCTAGCTGAGTGTTTGGAATAAGGCATGGATGTGAGTTATGACTTGCAACATGACTTGTCATCTTCCTCTCTGCATTCCTCACAGTACTGGATACAAATGACAGATTCCTTAGGAAAATCACTATTGGACAGTCTCCAACAGAAAAAGGCTTCTCACGAACGGTACTTGTTCCCTTTTCTTGCATGTTTTAAAAAGCACTTTGAAAAACGTGGTCCTAAAGCAAGTTTCTGTAACTCCAGGTATTTCCATCTTTTACCAGTACCTTGTTAAAGAGAGAGCAGAAAGGCCCTTCAGCCAAGCAGTTAAGTTCGCCGCTACCAGTGCAGTTTAGTTTTGTTGTTCACTCCTTACCTCTTCTTTCCTGAATGTTGGCTTCCCAAACGGAGATAACTCCAGCATAGTAACAGTGGTACTCGAATGCCCTCTGTCGATATGGTGCATGGCAGTGGCTGGTCTTGACCACTGCAGATGCTTTGGGTGGGATGCGTCCGGCTAAAACTAGACACAGCATCTGAGCCTGTTGTCTAGATTCATTAAATAATCAATAGACTAAGATAAGCAATCTGGGCTGTGACTCTTCTCATCCCTTAAGTAACTATCAAATTAATAGTTTGAATGAATTGTGCTCAGAAAAGCCTTTCTATTCACTTGAAATGCCTCTAGGGTGCTTAGCTTTGGTGGAGGTGTCTGTGTTATGTCAGATGGATCCTACCCTTCATTTCCTATAGGATCTGTTTTGGTTTTTTTTGTCATTTACTGTACTGTTTAGTGATAGCCAGATGAGTTAGTAAGCTCAGTCTTCCAAAATGTAATTTGTTAGTGTTACGTTCTTACCTGAATCGTTAACGTAAAGTGCCAGGAGAGTCATATAATAACAATGGAATAAGTAGTTTTTACTTAATTTTGCAGGAAAAAATACAGTTTAAAATGGCCAAATTAAATGAAGCATGTTTTGAGAATAATGCTTTGGATTTCTTTTATATTTGTATGTCTTTTTTTATTTTTTGTTATGATGGTGATGATTGTCCTTGTTTCAAGAATTTAACAGAGGTAAGGATTGCTACTGGGGAATTTTGATGAGTTCACCTTCTTTATTCATCTCTTGCAGGCTCAGTTTGACATCACAGTGAGCAGTGAAATCATGGCAGTTCTAGCACTCTCTGACGGGCTGGATGATATGAAAAAGCGACTGGGCAGAATGGTAGTAGCTTCCAGCAAGAGAGGAGAACCAGTTACAACAGATGACCTTGTAAGAGAGTCATTCAGTTCGTAAATGCTAACTTTTTCCTATTACTTCTGAAAGTCCTTGGATTGAGAAGCAGAGAGACAGTTCTGTACGGAAAAGGCCTTAGCATATAGAAGATCAAAGATGAAATCTTAGCCCCTGGAGTTATTGAAGGTTTTTTACTTTAGTGTAGCTAGCACCTGACCCAGAGAATGTGTGTGTGCGTCTGACCTGGGCAAGGACAAAGGGTCCTGTGTGGTATGCTGTGTGTCAAATTGCAGCTAGCACCATAGGACTTAATGGGGAAATACATGGTGGCTTCTAGATAAAAGCATATTTACAAATAGGAAGAACTCAACATCAAATGCATCCTGCTGGCCATCCTGTTGCTCAGGCTCCCTGGAGTGAAGAAAATATTGAGCAGGAACAAAGCCTTGTGCAAATTTAATTGCAGATGATGAAATATCTTATTCAAGAAGACTGTGAATGCTGTAAAAGACAAAACTTTTGCAAGAATTGCAGGGTCTCCTTAAGACAGCCTTTGATGAGGAACAACACAAAACCCTTCTTTCCACTGCATAAAATGCTGAATATAGTAGCACAGATGTTTATTACCAGTATGTAGAGCAGTCCTAAGCAGCAGTTGCAAGCTGCAGCACTGTCTTGCAGCTGTCCAATAATAATTATTAGTACAGTTGTTGGCATGCTTGTGGAGTGTGTTGGCTAGCACTCTCCCAAATGATGCTTCAGCGTGATTTCAGGGGAATAGCCTGTGCCCCAGACTCTTCTTCCAATAAATGCTTTGAAGATGGCAAGCCTATTTGGAGAAGAAAGGGGGTATTGAGCTGTGTATGTGAACTGTGCTCTGACACTTGGCCTCAAGACAGAGAACAGGCTCGGGACCGTTGCACTAGTCGGTAGACATATGACACTGGTGCTTACTGCTGTGTAGTAGATTTTTCATGGCCTGCTTGGCAAAAGACAAGAGTGTTACAAATTTGCACGATGTGGTGTTAATGAGGTTTGTCTTGCATTTTCTGAATGAACCTTTCCAGTGAGACAGAAGAATCCACAGGGTAGGTATCCTGACCTGTGTTTCCAGCAAGGTTTCCAGCACTAAGGCTTACCCAGCTCTTGCTATCTTGCTGTGGCTTTTCTTGTGTTGGGGTTTTTTTTTTGGTTTGTTTTGCTTCCTCCCAGGATAAGCCTAAGAAACAGTAGATTAGCAGTGTGGCCCGACTCTGGCCTTGCAGGAAAAGCACTAGGCTGGGAATCATTTATCTGTAAATATTTTTATGTGAGACACTTGTTGGGAATGAGGGAGAGTGTGTGCCAAAATTCTGTAGGCAGATTTTAGATTTTAATTCCTACTCCTAGCATGCTGCCAGTTTAACCTTAAGTACCAGAATTAAACCCTGTTCTGGTTTTTAGATATGGGGTGTACTTAAGTGCCATTGAGTGACACAGGCCTGAAATGTCGTCATGGAAATCTTGCTCTGTAGTTTTTATTATTCTGGAGATGGCTGAAGCTTAAAGCTTAGCCATTAAATGTTAAATAAGCTTTCACGTGTCAAGATTGAAACTAATGAAACAAAGCAGTGAATGTCTTTAAAAAAACCTTTCATATAATTGAGTTCTGCAATCCACTTGAAATTAAAAGGGAAGAAAGAAAAAATCATAGTTCAAGGTTTTCATAACTGCTCTGAACATTTGGCTCAGTACCCATGTTAGCAATTCTAGTTACTTTTGCAAGTGCTGGGTAACAGCCAGTTTGGTTTCTACTAGACTGTGTCAGTCACAAGGATGACCAAACCCTCATTTTCTCTTACCAAAGCAGATGTGGATGAAATCTCAAGCTTCCACTTTGCAGGAAGCAGAATTGCAGCAGGGTGTATTGCTGCACCTTGGAAGAAACATGGGCTCCAGTGCTTGCCTTTCATTATGTCAGCCTGGTCTTTCTCCTGATTGCAGAGATTCACTTTAGAAGTTATTTCTGCACAAGAGACTTGGCCAGGATGCAGCAGCTTGTTATGACATTTTAAGGCCAATATATAGAGCCTAGTTGCTGAAATGAGGAAGAAGAAAAGTCCAAGACAAATCTACCTGCACAACCCAAGAATATTGACATATGTGTCACTTTAAACTTCTTAGTGTGTTTAGGTACTCCAAAAAAAGACAGTGATGCTACAGTTGAGATACCAGGGTGATGAGTGTGGTCCAAAATTTCAACATGTGTGACAACTGTCCTGAAAAACTCCCTGCTCTGTGCCACTGAATTGGCTGCAGTAAACCACGCCTACCTAAGGGGTACTCTCTCACTGGTGTTCTTTACTAACCTTGCCATAGCATTGAAACAGCAATTGTTCTTTGTGCCTTCACTACAAAGTGATGGCTGAGCAAGGTCGCAACCAAGAGACTGCACCCAGCAAAAATCACAGATCCTCTTGCAAGGATGTAAAGGTCGTTATTCTGCCTTGCCCTCCTAGGGTTAGTAATTTGCTGGTTCTGGTCCTGAAAGCTCACCAGGACAAAAGCAGAGCCCTGACACTGCATGGGAACTGTCTCAAGGTCGTAGTACATCTGGAAACTAATTGCCTTTTTTGTTTTAGGGAGTGACTGGTGCTCTGGCTGTCTTGATGAGAGATGCTGTTAAACCAAACCTCATGCAGACACTAGAGGTGAGCACAAACGATTTGCTATATGTGGGTTCTTACCAGGAAGTGTTTTGGGAGTCTAGACAGTGTGAGTGAAGGAGTTGGTGGTATTTAGCCATCCTTTTCCTAAAGGGATTAATAACTCCACTTGTGCAGATTATTATAATCCTGTTTGCCCTGTAGCCGTATTACTGATAACAAATGTTTGATCAGAAGGCTTTAAGATGTCTTCTATGAGCATATTTCTTTACCTTCAGGTACGATAGTACTTATCTCCTGAAATGCTACAGATTTTGTAAACTTTATTCTCTGATTTTCTCTTTCTCTCTCTCCCCTGCACCCTGCCTTTTCAAGGGAACACCAGTGTTTGTTCATGCTGGACCTTTTGCCAATATTGCACATGGAAATTCTTCAGTGTTGGCAGACAAAATAGCACTGAAGCTTGTGGGTAAAGAGGGTTTTGTTGGTAAGTGTATGGGATGGTTTGTTTGCTTTTTGTTTGTTTGCTTTGCAGGGAGGGGTCTGCCTTTTTTATTGTGACTGTCTTTGTTTTTTTTGTCTTGGAAGATGTTTCTGATTTATATAATCAGAGCATGATTTCTCCACCCAGCAACCTCTCACAAGCTTCTTTTCTTTTAATTCCTACTCTAGTTACAGAGGCAGGATTTGGTGCAGACATAGGCATGGAGAAATTCTTTAATATTAAGTGCCGCTATTCTGGTCTCCGGCCCCATGTGGTGGTGTTGGTTGCTACTGTTCGAGCTCTGAAAATGCATGGAGGAGGGCCTGCAGTAAGTACTAGGCAAGGTTTTCTTTGGGTCTGAGGGGCTGTTACTGTTGTTCTGATCCAGTCACTTAAAGCCCTCAAGGGTTTGGTATGCTTGTAGTTGTCTTGAGATTTGCAGTTGTAAAAGGAATCTGTATGTCCTTGTTGCTTGTGAGGTACTTGTTACAGGTACATCCCTGCTTGTTTTATTGTCCTACTGGTGTGCTTGTATGCTGGGGCACTTGTGATATTACCGCAGTCAGTCGTTTGTTGTATTGTGAGTGCATCTTGCAGTCTTTTATTTTTCCTTTTATTTTTTTTCTTAGAAAAATCGTCAGCCTGCAGTAGAATGTTGTATCTTGACACTAATAAGAATCAAGCACGAATTGCTGTCATGGATAAAAATCTTAGGGGTTCCATCTTTTTTTTTCCTTTTTTTCCCAGGTCACAGCTGGGGTACCTTTACCGAAGGAGTACATGGAAGAGGTAAACTTCATTCACCGTTGTCAGAGTTGACCAGCTAACTACAGTTGTGATGCAATATTGTCATGCAGTGCATGCCTGGATCACTAGTGTGTGTCATTTCTTTAGCTGCTAGGGAAATGCTTCCTCAATAATGTTCTTTTTTTTTTTTTTTTATCATGTTGCTTTGGCTCTGATCTTTCAAGCGTTTATTGTACTTGACCTAGCCAGTATTCAGAGCCTTCTCGTTTCTCATGCAATTGTCTGTGCGCTCAGTTTTTCATAGTAATATCTACTCTGGGTCCCCTGACCCGCTCAGTATGGAGTAATTGCTTGGCTGAAATATTGTCTCTGAAAATATTCAGAGTGCCTCTCTAATTACTCTCTTCTTAGCAGCAGCAGTTTCTGGTTTTATGTACCTCCTCTCCTTTGCAAGCAGAGAGGAAAGTGAACTAAAGACTCAGCTTCTGTCCTTGTGCCTTGAATGGTTGTGTACACTTGGATAATTATCTGGCTCTCTTTACATTGCTGCAGCTTTTGCACCTGTGGAGCTTCTCTATGGATTGTTCTTCGCATAGGAAGGGATGAAATATGTATCTGGATTTCCATGAATAGTCTCTGATGCTGCAAAATGTAAATATGTGTAAACCGAAAACTGTTGCCACAGACTTCAAACAAGTGTCATGAGATTCACTGCTAATGATATTTAATACATGAAGAGGAATGTGTCACAGAGGAAAATGAGACTTTACTGTGGGGAATTAATGAGCATGGGTATTAACTACTAAGAATAACAAAAAAAGGATAAAAAGTGATTTCTCTTACCTTGGCTTGGCAGCTGAAACCAGTGATCATTAGATGTAGTCATTCCTTTTTCGTGTCTTCCATCCAAGAACACGCATGGGTCTGGACTGTTCAGAAAGAAGCACTGGGGATTTGCCTTTGTGGTTTCATTCCCCTTTTGACATTTTTATCATCAGCTGGGGACATAGTGGATTTGGAACAAGAGTTTCGCTGCCCCTGATAAAACATGCTTCCTGCTTGCTGTCTTCTTTACAGAATCTTCAGCTGTTGGCAAAAGGCTGTAGTAACCTAAACAAGCAAATCCAAAATGCACGGATGTTTGGTGTCCCAGTAGTAGTGGCTGTCAATGCTTTCAAGTAAGTGAGCTGGGACATGGAAGTGATGCATGGGAATAAAATTCTGGCACTTTATGTGCTATGTTTAACACTCTTTTTTTCAGTCCTGTCAATGTATTGTTTGCTGCATTTTGCGTTGCTGGAAAAGGCTGAATAAATAGGAGAGTTCTGCTTAGTCATTTAAAATGCATTCCTTAATTTAAGTTAGCTTAGGATTTTATGATCAGTGGCTATTATCTGCCATCACTTACACCCTGACTGGTAAAATTACTGTGGACAAAAGGTGCCTGTGATGTTGTGGAATCCAAGCTCATAATAGATGGTGAAGGTGCCTGTGCTGTCGACCATACTGTTTCAATGGTCTGCTGTATGGAGTAATGATGCCCCACTAAGAAGCATTTTGGGCTTTGCACATTGTACTGCACAGGAAATAGAATCTGTGTGTGGTCTTTTTATGCAAGCAGAAGGGCTTTGAACTGGTGTTTTAAAGCTGATGCCAGCTGAAGCGGAGTAGCCAGCTAAGGCTTCTTCATCTGAAGTAAACCCATACTGGCTGATTTAGAGAAATTATGGTTTTTACCTTGTTGTGTGCACATGATATTAGCACCTCTAAATGAGCAGCACTAATGCCTTTCTGAGTTTCCTTCTGCAAACAGGAGTTGCATTGCTGATACAGCAGAGATATGACAGAAAGCCTGGAAAGCTGCTCTGTTAGTAGTCATGGGTTTCTGCTTGTAGTTCCAGAGCTACCTGTTCCTGTCTGTGCCTCTGTGGAGCAGATTTCTTCACCAAGGTGGAGGATGCTTTGGTGGATAGCCCCTCAGTGGCTTTCTGATGGCTGGACTCTGTGATTTCTTGGACAGCTCTTGGATGGTGTTAGCAAGAGTGAAAAATGGTTAGAACAGACAGTTAATTTACTGTTTGTGCGTTCTCATACAAATGTGCAAACTTTTCTCCTTACAGAACAGATACAAAGGCTGAACTGGCTCTTGTAGTACAACTGGCAAAGGAAGCGGGAGCGTTCGACGCTGTGGAGTGCACACACTGGGCAGAGGGAGGTAAAGGGGCGGTTGCACTGGCCCAAGCTGTTCTGAGAGCATCACAGACACCCAGCAACTTCAGGTTCCTCTATAATGTGGAGGTAAGAACCGGCAGTATTACAGAGGTACTGTGTTTATAAGGTGGAGATCAGTTGGTTTCACTAGCTTAAGTTGCTGAAGGCTGTCTGAAAGGCTGCTCTGAGAAACGGAGGAGAAATTTGGTTTTAGAACATAGCATTTATTCCACCAGTGTCAAAGACCTAGTTAGTCTGCTCTTGTTGTTTTGAGTACCCAGTGAAATATCGTTTGCTTTTGACACTGAAGGATGCTACTGTGACTCTGCTAGAGATCACCAAAAGGTTTCTACTGTGGCAGCCATGTTCCAGGGTAAGGGGAAGTTTACTTGTTGAACTTGAGACCTGCATTCCTGTCAGAGCATGGACTGGAACAAGCCTGACCAAACCTGTTACCTCACTGCAGAGCTTCTGGGTGCTTTTGTTGCTCAGGATGGGAATCTATGCAAAAGGCTATGGAACAAAATTTGTCCTTTTTTAATGTTTTTTTTTCTCTGCAAGTAAGGCTTATGGAGTCACACTACAAGTCGGGGTGGAAGAGAGGGTGTATGTGTGTATGTCTAATGAGTGTACTTGAGCAAATTTGACAGATGACTTGCAGGTAATGAAGTCACTGTTAGTTCCCAGGTTGTGGACTGAATCCTCCTTTAATAGCAAGCACCTATTCAAGCACCTAATGAGGTACAGAGCTGTGTCATTATATCTATTTAGCTCTTCAACAGATGCTTTCAACTTTTCTTCTTTAACCTGTTTTATTGGTGCTTTTCTTTAACCATTAACTTGTATTCCATCAAGTTATTTTTGTCCGCTTTTTTACTTGTATTTGAGAAAGAGTAAAGATGTCTCTTTTGCAGTGGAGGTAATTAACATGCAAGCACAGGTTATAAGAAATACTGTTGTGTATTTTTTTGTTTCTGACTAGTAAAATAGTTTTGCCCTCTTACTGAGAGAAGCAACTGCAACAAGATAAATGAAACCTGTTCTGAAAACCCTCAAATTACTGCATAGCTTTGTTCTACAGCAAAAAGGAATAGCTCTTGTATCTGCAGATGGGCGTTGCTCAACACGTGTGAAGGATTGTGAAGCTGCTGTGCTGTTACGGCTCTCTGTAGTTTGGCCACACTGACCTGCCTGTCTTTTTTTTCTAGCTCCCTGTTATAGATAAGATCAGGCTCATTGCACAGCAGATCTATGGGGCAAGTGACATTGAGCTACTTCCAGAAGCAGAGGAGAAAGTCGCCTTGTACACTAAGCAAGTGAGTTTTCCATGTCACCTGATACCAATGGTGGTTTTAATTTAATGTGTGCAGTGGTGTTCAAACTGTGCGTGAAGGGAATCATCACTCAAATCATGTCCTTGTCCAGGACTCACTGCATGCTGCTATGGCAGAGAAGGAAGAGGAGCTGGCAGTTTTGAACTTGACATCTGGTTGTTGAATTAGATGCTTTCTGATTTTTGTGTTGCTTTTACTCTTCTCTAGCATGACGTTCTTGTGAATTTACCTACTTCTGAGTTAATGAAGGTCTGTAAAGGGCTTTGAAGAGAAAACCAGTGTGAGAACTAACCATGCTTTGTTCACAGTGTGCTTGAGTAATTTTGCTTTTGCAGTCCATTTACTACTAGCATGTATAGTTTCTCACTTTTCCTGTTTCTTGTATATTCCTTTACATGCCTGTCAAAATACCATAGGCATGTAATTGCCACTTCCTCAGAACCTGCAATTGTATTGATCAAACATTTCTAATTAACTGACCTCAGCTGAACAAGAACTTTAGTTCTGAGCTATTTAAATTAGCGTTTTGGGAAGAGAGTAGAAAGTAAGTTAGCTGTCGAGGTTTTATATCTAACACTTCCATACCATTAATTTTTTCCTCAGTTGGATGTGCGGGGGGGGCCATGGTGGTTCTTTAATACTTAGCAGGGGGCAGTTAGAGACTTTGAGAGAGAAGGAATGGGGATGCAGAATGGTCAGTGGGTCTGACAGGCTGTGGATGAAGCACTTGGTGAGGAGTAAAACTTCCTGATAAATTGTCTGATGTCTGCTGAGAATGACAGAATAGAGCAATTACATTTGTGCACAGGGAAGGTTACTGGGTTTTCACTTACTCTTCTTTCTCTCTCTCTGTCTTTTCATTGCCTTTCCCAGGGATTTGGAAACCTGCCAATCTGCATGGCTAAAACTCACTTGTCATTGTCGCATGACCCTGAACAAAAAGGAGCACCTACAGGTTTTGTTCTGCCAATCCGAGACATTCGGGCCAGTGTTGGTGCTGGATTCCTGTATCCGCTAGTAGGAACGGTATGTGATTGAGGGAAACCTTCAACTGTGGGGTGAGGAAAAAAGCTTCATGTGCATTCCAGTAAGCAGTTACAAAAGGTATCTTAAATTAGGGGAGTCCTTGTCATTTACAGGTGGTATTTTAACAGACCAGTGTATTAGATGCCCTTAACAGTTTTTTTCAGGAGGAAGAGGGAAGCTAAAGTAGGTCATCTGACCATTTGAATACTTAGCAAGCCCCCAGTGTACTCCTCAGGTCCCAGATCTCTGTCTTCCTGGATTTTGAGGAAAGGCTGAGCTCTGTAGCTAATGAGATCTGGGACCTGCAGTCTGGTAGAGGGGATGGGAAAAATCCTTCGCCCACCTGATTGCTGTTGTGACTTTGCATTCCTGATGAAAGCACTTTCCAGTATTACAGGTGAAGTCTGTACACCTGCAGTTCAGGGTAGAACAAGACAACTCCTCCAGAGCTTACAAAGCCAACAACTTCTGATGAGGCACCTCCAAAGCGAAGCTGACCTGTACTGTTAATCTTCTGTCAGTCTCCCCTCCCATTTGGTTCTCATGGTTTTGCTGACCATCTGTTTGCAGTTCAGTCTGCATCAGTTCCAGCTATTCATTTTACTATGCCCTTGAGTTTTTAGTTTCTGTTCTTTGACGTGATTGGCATCATGTCAGCTGGGAGGAGATAGAGTAGCTACAGTGGAAACCGGATCCTGGAATAGCTTTGAAATGAATTATCTGGCAGAAAGAGGAGCTACCTGCAAAATGAGCTAACGTTCAGGTTTGCATCCAAAGAAAGAATGTTAGGATGAAAGGATCCACTGGAAATCTTCTCTGGGGAATCTGTTCTGGGCAAACGTTGAGTAACTTGTTAAATTACTTTAGGGGATGGAACGGTTGGAGCAAGCAGCGCTGTCTTTTTTCTTATTTTTGGGCATGAACTTTTTCTGAAGTCTTCATGGCAACATGTTTGTTTTAATAAGCTTTCAACGGCATTGGGGGTGCATGGCTGAGATGAAGAAATTTGCTGATTTAAGAGTTGGATCCTTTCTTCCTTCAAATGCTAGATAGAGCCAAATATTGGATAAATTTTTATTTTAATTCTTAAAAAAAAAAAAAAAAGAGGAAGGTACGGGTTTCCAGATTACCGAACGTAAATGAAATAACCACATCCTGATTAAAGTCTGGCTTATCCATATTTTTAAAGAGTGATGTGTGTTTTGGGATAAAATGAAAGACACATGCTTGTTCCTATTATTAATGTCATTTTTTGCAAGCCAAGATTTAATCCAAACAATTATTTATTTTATTATTTTTTTATAAGCACTGGAGAAGGAAAGAGTACACAGCATTAATGAGCTATACAACAGAAAGATGTTTTCAGACATTAAAAGGAACATTTTGGCTCTTATTTCTGATGTCTTCGGTTTCTGTGAAGTTGGACTCTTTCCTTTGTGCTCCCTTCTCAGATTCCTAATGTGTTCTTGGACATGTAGTATATTGTGGTGTTAATTCTGCCAGAATTAACAGTAAGTCTTCTGGTTAGGGACATGAAAATCACTCTGCTGAGGTTTCTACGAAGCCAGGGAAGGCACGTTCTTTTGAGAAGGAATCCAGGGCATTTTGAATCAGATCAGTATTTT